>NW_004444052.1:1872049-1880279 GCF_000243295.1 Trichechus manatus latirostris
CCCCCCAGAACTACCCCCCCGCCCCACTATGAGATGCACACTGAGATGTGCAGCTCAGAGGCGGACAACTCCCCATCAGTCACGTCTGATGTCCTTCGCAACCATGCAGCCGTTAAAACGAGTCCCTCGGAGACTGTCACCTGCACAGCAGCAGGAACGGTCTGGACAGCATTTCGGTGCTGGCTTGGTTCACTCTTAGCATGCGCCTTCACTTTCTTGCCAGCCGATTTGCACGCGCGCTCAGAGGCAGGCAGCAGGATGCAGAGAATCAGGGTGATCAAGTGAGACTGTCTGGGTACCTCCAGTTTATTGTGAGCTCAGCAGAGAACAGGGCTTGGGATGGGCACCCACCAAAGAAGTGGAATCAGAGGGAAAGAGAGGCAAAGAAAATATGCATTCAGCATCAGAAGAGAAAATAGCATTGCTTAACTCTGCTTGTTTGTTCATGAAATACGAGAGACAGACAACAAAACTAGCTTTGATTAATGGACCCTTAACGAGGTAAGTGTTGGCTGAAGGAATATTGAATTGGTTGATATGAACCTAGTTTTCAGTAATTCATTTTGTACTTTTTGTCCATAAAGCTATGAAATATGAAAACCTTTTTAAAAGTCACATAAACTATAATTTTGATCATACTGACATTATTTAGCTTGTTCAAGAATGCTCTGTCTTGAGAGGTAGTGACCTCCCTGTCACTGGAGGTGTACAAGCTAGGTCATTCTATCAGTGACGCTGTGGGCTAGGAATTCCTGCACTGGGCTGGTGAAAGAGGCCTGTAACATCTCTTTATGGAGAATAATAACTTCTGTGCTGTGAAAAGAACAGTTGATAAAGTCAAAAGACTGATTTAAAGTCTCAGCTACTAACTCACTCTGTGGTCTTAAGGGACTTGCCTTGTCTCTCCGAGCTTCATCTCCTTTGTCCATAAAATGGGAATAACAATAGAGTACCTCCTCAGTGTCTCATAAATATCCCCAGAGTCTAGACCAAAATATTCCCGTGAGCAGTTTTGCTAGGGAGTAATGGATCTTAAGAAGATACAACATTCTTCCTGTGAGGGAATTCTGAATCCTAGCAGTATTCTAATTCCTTAAGAATTCTTCTGAAGGGATATTATGAAACTAACTTCTAAAAATACTGGAGGATAATAATGCCATTATCTTTTTGGTTTCTCCTAGATACATTTTTGTTCTGGTAGTTCTCAAACTATTAGGAAATGTTAGGTGATGTTATATGAGCTGTTCCCACAGATGTTTTAAGCTAACACAAATTTGGAAAGCAGTGGACTGTTGGTGGAATTTCCATGGGGGAGGGGGGATTGAATAATCACTTTACAGTAAAGGGTAGATTAATAAAGCAAAACTCTAGTTTGATTCCCTCCCTCCCCCGAGGAAAAATGACTGTCCATAACTTTCCAAACCTTCGCAGTAATTTCAAGACAGTTTTCTGATCGTCTTGTTATGGGAGTGGTAGATTAGTACTTTCTTATTTCACTTGTTAAATAGATTATGGGGAACATGCATGCATCAGGTTTGAAAAGGAAACGTTATTATGGATGACATCCAAGAAGTAAATCCCAAAGAAACTTTGAAATACCCAGCAAGTCGTAGAGAGTGACCTGAAAGCCTCTCTTTACACCTGCAAGCAATCTCGGGGTTCATTTGCCTGTGTATCTTGGGGAACGACCGCTTTTCTGTTTTATGACATATTCACTGGGGTATTCTCCTTGTCCAAATGTGAATTAATCTTACTTGGAGTAATCTGCATGGACGCCTGTTTTATTTGCAGACGTCGCCATCACCCATAACTTACACAGCCATAAGCCAGGAGAGTTTTACTGCTAAGCAGTTGTTAGAAAAAGAACTCAAGAGAAGGTAAGGCCAAGAAGAGCTGTAAATTATCTTTTACGAGGATTCAGATGGGAGAGCCCAGTTACACTGATAAGATAGTGGAACAGTTGGATTTGTTCTCATTCTGGAGTAAGTACACGCTTTTACAGGACACATGGAATTTATTCCAGTGCTGTGTATATCCCCTGACTAAAGCAGAGGAAAAAGAGTCATGTAGTGACTCTCAACATTAAACAGATCCATATTCAGAGTGAGCCATGTGCTTTGTAATTCTTCTTGAATTCTCTTCAAGTCTCCTTCCCCCCTTTTTTGGTGGGGTTATGGATTCTCACCAATGCCATTTTTGTTTTTTAATAAATTAAGGGAAAACATTTCAAATACTAAACATAGGAAAAGGGTTTGTTTGCTGAAACCCATCATATGAATCTGTTCCGGAAGTACCCCAGTAGGCTGTCGGCATTGCCTGGCTAGCCTGAAGGATGCCAGTGCAGAGCATGCGGAGTTTCACATGCGTAAAAGAAAACTGCAGATGTTGTCATTACAGTCATTCATCGTTTCAACCGGGAGAACTCATTGCTTCACACGGGGCGCTCTGCAAACTAAAGCCCATCTCAAATCCTTTTTGGAAGTACTTTTAAATGAGCCAGAGTTTAAGATGCAGTATGCATTCTATTACAGTGGCAATAGTGTGTTACTGTAGCAGTCAGAGATGGGTCTTCCTATCCCCACTTGGCCCACTAGAGTGGCCCTGGATAAATCCCTGTAACTCTCTGTAAACTGCAGTGTCCTCACCTGCCAGGAGAAAAGAGAGTGTGCTTGCTGCTGCTGCTGCTGCTGCTGCTATGGTTATTCTGTTCTCCAAAACTATATGAAAGCTTATTCTTTCTTTATAAGCAAACTGCGTTTTTGAAATTTGTTTTCTCGATTTTCAAGTAACCAAAGGTGTTATCTAATTATTGCTCCAATTTGTGATGGCAATTAGAAGAAATAAGAAACCAGTGTTGCCCATTGAATTTATGTCATCGTAGCCACAAAGCAGAGAAACTCAGAATTGTTTGGTATTTTAGCCTTCTTTAGGGTGAATACACAGCTTTGAAATATTAAAATTTTTTTATCTCAAAAGTAGACTGAGTGCACCACCCCCCCGCCCGGTGCCCTGGCAACCTGAAGGCCCCAGGTTAGGAGCCAGCAAGCCTTTTCTAGTGCTGAAGTTCTTTCCTCTCTAGACAGGTAACAGGCATCCTTTTGTTTAGTTGCGGTCTCTCTTTGGTATGTCGCTTTCTAAGTAGATCCCTTCAGCACAGTTTCATGGGGAACACAAATTTATGGCTTTTTATTCTGAAGAATTTCCTCCAGGTGCTCAAAATTGGCCTCTGGGGTGAAGAAGCCAATCTATAAACACAGTTTAGTATGCCTGGGAGAGTGGGGTAATGATCCATGGAATTCGTCCACTGAGGCTTGATCAATTTCCTTTTCCTGTCTCCAAGGAGTGGGGGCGGGGTGGGGAAACCACAGCCCAGATGCTCCTATTAATTTTGTGTAGTTCTCACATAAAACCACCACCCCCGATGCCCCACTTATTGTTCATTCCTGTCTCTGAAAGTATATGCCAATTATTTAAAAAATTGGAAATTTCACAGACTTATGGAGCCACAGAGGGGAGATAACACCCATAGGCTGCCACTGATATTATTAGACACGTTTTCTTCTTATCTTCTTATATGTAAAATAATGATACATCTTTTATTTCTTCTTAAATTTGGGTGTAAGAAATCCTCTCAATCATAGCTATTGTCTGTTTTCTCAGGAGCACAGCTGGGGAAAAAGTTTGTCATTGCCTCTGGTTAAAAAGAATAACAATTCATACCATGGTAAACATGGACCTATCAGCTTGAAAAGAATAGAGTTTTTCTTTTGTCTAAGGATACAGCCACCGAAAAACTTCAGAGACGAAGTCCGTTAACCCTGAGGCAGTGTCCTCTTCCGCTTTTATCCCTTCAAGCGGGTGGGTTATTTTAAGAAGTGGCCTCACGGTCCAGAAGCACATGTGAAGGTGAATAGGGATGCTTTAATAACAAGAAGGGAATGTGCTCATTATGATGTAAGAGCTAAAAATTGCATGTTTTTCCCTTTGTCTCTCTCCAGCTAAAAGGAAAGCCAGCCTAGGGCACACACCCCAGTCGTTCTGCACCCCACCTCCGTTTTTCACTGTTTGGTAGTTTCCTGCTGGTCTGCGACGGTGCCATTTTATCACCCGGGGCCCTAATTAAAGCCAAGCACAGGGTTTGTGCGCCCACTGGTGTTCTTAGCAGAGGCGTTCTTTTCATTCCCCTTTGTCTCCAAGCTGCTTTGTTTTCTTCCTGGAATAACTCCAGCCGCCCTTCCTTCCTTCTGCCCACTGGAGCTCCTCAGCTGCTGGAATAAAACAGCCCTGTGGAAGGGCTCTGAATAGGATGGCTTGTTGACAAGGAGGTGTGGGAGTTCTTCCAAAGTTGGCATGTTCTTGGGTCAGTCAGTGCACCTGGGGCACTGACATCACGTTATATAGAGATTTCAGTCCGATGTTGGATACACGAGTAACTCCAAGAACAGTCCCTCCAACCCTCTTTTCCTTCTGATCCTTGGTGTTCGTTGTTACCATTTTAGTTTGTGATATCTTGGAAAGGGAGTGGGGCAGTCCTCAAGAAATTACAATTTAGTGATGATCATTTAAAAACAAAATTCAGTACCATTCACTGCTTATAGGGGAGTGGGGGACAAGATGTCATAAAACCAAACTAGATAAGGTCATAGGATTGCACCCCTTAACCCTTTATATGCTTGGAAATGGGCTATGACAATGCAGAAATGCACGAGTTAAGCTTCCTACCTTCTCAAATGTGTGCCTAAGATTTAAATTCTGTTTTATACTGCTTAACTTTCGATACAGCAACACCTTGCTTTTGATTGAGGTGTTACTAAAATATCATTGTAAAAGGAATTTCTAATTGGTTAGGGCTCTTTGTTTCTTTGTTTTTGAACCAAAAAAACCAGGGACCCTAGAATATAATGTACTGAATATTTGCTTTGCGGTTTGGCAGGGGGAAAATCATCCATTTCCTCATTCTGCACAGCTGCAACTCTTTCTAAACTAATACTCCATCCCTAGAGACTCTGAAACTTTAGCTAACCTGCCCTGTAGATGATGTGAAGAGTGGTACTATTTGGCAGGCTCGTTTCAGAGCATTCCAAGGCCAGGTTTTGTTTTGTTTTTCCTCAATACTGTATAAAAAACGAGTGTATTGTTGCGTGGCTCTGTGAAAATGTTTTAGGTTTGCATAGTTTATAGCACATTTGGTTCTGTATGTTCTTATGCAGTTCAGAGATTTTCTAGAATGTTGATAAAAGACTTTTCCATGCTAGCATTCTGAATCTGGTCTTAATTTAAAATAGCAATAATAAATAGATATGAATGAAGAGAAGTCTGTCACCTCCTGAAATAAATCAGTCACGTAGTTTAAACTAATAGCTGCAGGATGTTCGGTTAAACTGTTTTTGCACGAGTGTGTCTTTCTTTGTCCCCTGCTTCATTTAAAATCATTTTTATCATAAAATGTCGACTGATTGCCCTCCCTGCAAACTTTTTGGTTTCCTCTTTAAGAAGGCAGCCTAAGTTATTTCACTTTTTAACTGTAACATATAAATATTCATTGTGAAGAATACAGTTCCAAATGTACACTTTCCTCGAATAAGACTAGATCTTTCAGTACTAACGATTTGTTTAGTATCAGGAATTATGATGCCGATGAGTTAAGCGTTCATATTTCCCAACAGTGTCAGAACCTCTGAAAGGCAGAATCAGAGGCTGGAATGTGGTGTGAGCACCATGTGATTGCTTCTCTGCCCCAGAATTAACTTCTGTTCCCCCAAATGATGATTGTCTATTCAGGGCAATAATGAGTACTGTATCGCCTTGGGAATAATTTCCCAAGCAGAGAATTGAAAAATCAAGAACCCATTAATTTGTAACAGAGAGAACCTCATTATCCCCAAGTCATCAGTATACTAAATGCTAAGTAATCCAGTAAACACGCCAAATTTGTGTTTTTTAACCATCTTGTAAGTGATATTCATCTTCGTTAATTTGGTGACTAGAGCAGCCCTTTGACTTTTTGGGAACACAGAGGACCCGCACATCCAAAAGGCCAAAGGAATAGAGGAGCATTCAGAAGTTTGCTCCGTTTCTGAGCATGCACGGGAACCAGCGCCAAGAGCAACAGGCTGCAGGAAGCAATTCATTGCCTGCCCTGGGGGGCCTGCATGGCTGTGGGTCCCACGGGTCCCCCTCCTACACAGCCAGCTCAGAGTGGCCGTCTGCATCCCCAGAGTGTAGGGGGGATCTCCTCCCTCGCTTTCTGCTCCCAGTGGGTATCAGGCTGAGGACAGCTACTCCTGTTGGGACTCCTTGAGGGGAGCTGTGCCACGGCGTGGGCCATTTCACATTAGGACTGATGCTAAGTCACCTTTCCTCTTAATTTCCTCCAGCAAATGCTGAAGAGCCCTGTAGAATGTGCATTAGGAGTGCAGGCAGGGTGGGAGTTGCGTCAGAAAGCGGTCAGACGTTAACCTCTTCAGCTCATAGCGTGTGTCTGTGTGTGTGTCTGTGTGTGTGTGTGTGTGCGTGTGTGTGTGTGTGTGTTTATTCCCCTGTGTGACAGCGGAGACTTTTGATTGCAGAAAACACCTGCTGTTCATCTCCCAAAATATGTATTTTTAGGGGCTGACTCACATACAAAGCTGAGAAAATGGTCCCATCTTTACCCAGAAGACGAGACTATGGGCCAGAAATTCTCCTCAGGTGGAGCCAGTGTGTGTCCAGAGCGAGCAGGAGCACAGTAGAAAGAAGCTCCAACATGAAAGTGGGGTTCAAACAAGAGGAGAAGAACCCTTTTGCCACGCACCCATGTGTACAGCCGTGTGGCAAAGCCAAGCAAGCAGTGACCCAGCGTGCCGGCTCTCCTGTCTAGACATGAGGCAGGCGGACCGGTTCTGCTCACAGCCAGTGTGATGGGGGGCAGTTTATAGGTGAGCAGAGAAGGTTCTGGAGAAGTGTGAGATGCATCAGCTGTGATTGGATTTCTCTGTGGGCCTCGTGTCGTTACGGCTGCCCTCTCAGCATTCAGTCACAGGCTCATCTTTTCTTGGAGACGAGCAGCCTGCTGAGAAACTGTCCACCGGCTACAGGTACACTCTTAGCGAGATCAGGCCTCATCCATCCAATGAGCTAGGACTTCTTTTGTTCAGGGGGTGTATAACTCTCTTCCAGGGATCCACACTAAACTGCACCCTTGCTGTTACTCACTGTCAGTAATGACTGTTTCCTCATTATTTCATGTCTTTATTGGAAATTCAAGTGGTGAAAATAAAAAGGAAGACCTTTAAAGTGAGATGGCTTCCTGACTGGAAACACTGACAGGTTAGTATCCCCTCACAAGAAGTTCGAATGGAAAAACAATGCTTGAAGCTGTGCGTTTGTTGACATAGCCACCGTTTCCAATGCTTAGGTGATGTTTTAACTGTTTTCAGAAACCACCCTAAGAGTGAATCGCATTTGGAGATTCTCTAAGAGTCACAAGAGCAAATTTGCAGGTGCCCCTTGGTTTACATGGTGTTTGGTAGGCAGACCCTACCAAGCCTGCATCTCCGGAACTCCAGGTGTTACGTCGCAATGCGAAGGCTGTTCTCTTTTCATGAGGTGACTCACTAAGGCTAGAGCACAAAACGGAGACACTGGGTGGGGGAAAGTGTGTGTGTCTATATGTGTCTGTCTGGTACGTGCACATGTGTGTCTGTTGCATATATTTATGTGTGTGTGTATGTCTAGTGTGTGTGTCTGTGTATGCATGTGTCTATAAGTCTCTGTGTGTGTGTCTGTAATGTTTCTGTGTGTGTGTTGTGTCTGTTGTGTGTATTTGTGTGTCCATGTGCATTTGTATGTCTAGTGTTATGTGTAGGTGTGTTTACATGTGCGTATGTTAAGTCTCTGTGTCTGTGTGTGTGTCTGTAATGTCTGCATGTACGTGTATGTATCTGTTGTGTATGTGCCTTAAGTATGTCTAGCATGTGTATGTATCTGTGTGTGTGTGTCTGTGTCTGGTGTATGCATGTGTCTGTGTGTGTGTGTGTGTGTTTCTGTGCATATGTCTATATATGTGTATGTATCTATGTGTGTCCTTTCAATAGTCACAAAGAAAAAGGAAGAGCAGTCTATTTTAGCTAAGTCAGTTTCAATTGATGCCAGGGACTACATAGTGTTCTGACATTCAGGGTCACCTGGAGGGGGCTGCTGGTGAAGGATCCCATGTGAATTTGTGAGAGGGGGCTGCACAGAGAGCATT
>NW_004444052.1:1882087-1883157 GCF_000243295.1 Trichechus manatus latirostris
TTATCTGCTTCCAAAGGTACAATGGCAGAACAGGCACAGGCTAGACATTTCCATTACAAATGGGAGAAACTGGAGGAGAATAAAGCATAAAAGGCACCAAGCAAGTCAGCAGAACACATTACATTAGCCCTAAAGGCTTTGAAAATAATATTCTGTTCTCTGAGACAACTTACACAATGGCCCTGCTCTCCAGTCTCTAGGTATTGGCCACAGTCTCTGAGTGGAGGCCCCTCAGCCCTGGGCTTCAGCTCCACCTTCCACGCCCACTGGGATGGCAAGTCTGCTACCTTGGCTTTAGGCGCACCATTCTCCTAGTCCATGGGAGTGACAACTCTACCCTTAGAAACACCAGAGGCCATGGCTCCACCCTTTGAAACCCCTGAGATCGTGGCCATAACCTTTTGAGACTGAGGCAGCTCTGCTGCTTGTGTTCCTTGTCTCTCCAGCTTCTGCTTTCTGTGGCTTCTCAGCCCTCAGGCCTCAAGCCCACATCTGCCCTGCTGGAGCAAGTGTTCCAAAGTTCGGTAGCTCCACGGATAAGTGTCTGGAGGCACCCCACTCCACCAGGAAGACTCCTGCACACAGGCACTCTGCTCCCTCACTCTGTGGGTCAGCAAGCTTAGCTACACCAGTAGGTGCCTGGAGGCACCCTGCTCCACCAGGAAGCCTCCGGCGCAGAGGCACTCAGCTCCCTAGCTCTGTGGGTCGGCTCCAGCGCTGTCTTGCTCTGGTCTCCTGGTTCTGCTGCTGCTGGTTCTCTGCTGCTGCCAGTCCTCTATCCATTCACAGTTTCAAAACCACTTCCACATTTTAGGTATCTGTTAGAGCGGCATCCCACTCAAATTCTGTCTTAGTCATCTAGTGATGCTATGACAGAAATAGCAGAAGTGGATGGCTTTTACAAAGAGAAGTTTATTTTCTCACAGTCCAGTAGGCGACAAGTCCAAATTCAGGACTTCAGCTCCAGGAGAAGGCTTTCTCTCTCTGTCAGCTCTGGAGGAAGGGCCTTGTGATGCATCAGTCTTCATTTGGTCTGGGAGCATCTCAGTGCAGGAACCTCAGGTTCAAAG
>NW_004444052.1:1883484-1919474 GCF_000243295.1 Trichechus manatus latirostris
TATCCCTCATTCCATGTCCTCTTCTGAATCTGGCTTGAATTCTGGCAGTTCTTGTCAATGTACTGCTGCAACCATTTTTGAATTATCTTCAACAAAATTTTATTTGTATGTGATATTAATGATATTGTTCGATAATTTCCCCATTCTGTTGGATCACCTTTCTTTGGAATAGGCACATATATGGATCTCTTCCAGTCAGTTGTCCAGGTAGCTGTCTTCCAAATTTCTTGGCGTAGACAAGTGAGCACTTCTAGCATTGCATCCGTTTGTTGAAACATCTCAGTTGGTACTCCATCAGTTCTGGTCAGTTTAATTCAATTCCTGGAGACTTGTTGTTTGCTAATGCCTTCAGTGCAGCTGGGACTTTTTCCTTCAGTACCATCGGTTCTTGATCATATGATACCTCCTGATATGTTTGAACATTGACCAGTTCTTTTTTGGTACAGTGACTCTGTATAATCTTTCTATCTTCTTTTGATGCTTCCTGAATCGTTCAAGTTTTTGCCTATAGAATCCTTCAGTATTGCAATTTGAAGCATTCAATGTCTTCTTCAGTTCTTTCACCTTGAGAAATGCCGAGCAAGTTCTTCCCTTTTGATTTTCTAACTCCAGGTGTTTGCACATGTCATTATAATACTTTGCTTTATATTCTTGAGCTGCACTTCTGAAATCTTCTGTTCAGCTCATTTACTTTCTCATTTCTTCCATTTGCTTTAGCTACTCTGCATTCAAGAGCAAGTTTCATAGTCTCTTCTGACATCCATTTTGGTCTTTCTTTCTGTCCTGTGTTTTTAATGACCTTTTGCTTTCTTCATGTATGATTTCCTTCCTGTCATCTCACAACTCCTGTGGTCTTCAGTCATTAGTGTTCAGTGCGTCAAATCTATTCTTGAGATGATCTCTAAATTCAGGTGGGATATGCTCAAGATCATACTTTGACTCTCGTGGACTTGTTCTAATTTTCCTTAGCTTCAACTTGAACTTGCATATGATCAATTGATGGTCTGTTCCGCAGTCGACCCCTAGCTTGTTCTGACTGATGATATTGAGTTTCTCCCTTATCTCTTTCCACAGACGTAGGGATTTTTTTTTTTTTTTTAAGCTGAGGTATTTATCATTTTTCTCCATATTTTCTGTGCTCACTTCATTTTTTGAAAGCAAAATACAAAGTTCACATTTTTTATATTAAGGACCGATTCTGCATCAAATTGCAACATGTGTAAAATTAACTTTTATTATATTTTCTTGTCACACCTTTCAGTCTTTAGTCATTCCAAACCAAACCCTCAAGTCAGTACCTACTCATAGTGATGCTATAGGACAGGGTTGAACTGCCACATAAGGTTTCCAAGGCCGTAATATTTACGGAAGCATACCGCCACATCTTTCTCCCACGGAGTGACTGGTGGGTTGAAACCGCTGACCTTTCTTTTGGGAGCTGAGCACTTAACCACTGCGCCACCAGGGCTCCTTTCAGTCAGCGTCATCCCCCAAAGTAGTGCTCAGTGGCTGTGCACAGCCCCTGACATTTTTGAAGATGATTTCCTGCGCTAACATGCCGTTACCATGACAGTTACAGGCAGAGGAGCATAGGTGTGTGCAGAGAGGAGAATAACTCACCCGGGGAGACAGTGCCCAATGCAAGTCTGGTGTTTTCAACCCCTGATGTGTCTGCATTTGGCTGAGGAGCAAATTAAAAACCATTGGCCCTCAAAGACAGTAGATTAAATAACCTACATAAGAGCAAAACAACTGGCATGAAAAAGCAGAAGTTAGTCAAGGAAAGTTTTCAAATAGTCACAAGTACAGTATAGATTTAAATTTGGAAAATATTATCAAAATACTTGCTTTTGTATTGTGAGCCATCAAAAGTGTCACTATCCTCACTGGATAGTCAGTTTCCTCTTCGTTACCTGAAATTCCCCAACAGCTTCATCTCGTTCATCATCGTCTTAAATTAGCATCTCGAGCCTGTGGAGACAGTTATATTGACTGCATAAAACAAACAGAAGTTGCAGTCCCTAGGAGCTGCATCTGGAAAAATAATTTACAAATTAGTTCCTTTTTTTGTGTGATCTACAAGAGAATTTCTAGTGTATCATTTTTTTTTTTAATTTCAGTAAATGTGACCTTGATTCAAAAAGCGTGAAATTAATATCGAGTATTGAAAAGCACAGAGATACTCTCAATTTACTTAAAAAATTTTGCCTTAGAGTATTTGAACCAACCCAGTCAGCAGTCATAAGCTAACAACTTACTTGCTTTTTGCTTTATAAGTAAATTATGATTTTCACAAGTACATTATAGCCTTCCTGGTATGGTGGAAGAACTTCCTGAATAAAAATGTGGTCCACTGCATTGAATTCTCGATAAACAGAGGTCTGAGAAACTGCCGAAGGCCAGGTGCCCCTGATTAATCCAGGTCTGTCTTCACGTAGCCTGCTGGGATTATTTTAGACTTTAGAAGCAGCGACTCCAAAGTGTCTGTGAATTCTCTTTCTCTGTCATTAGTCTTTCTCTAATAAATAGCAATAACTGCCAAATAAACATCTCTGTAAGTCCTGACAAGTAGAACTTTAAATTACCACTTTACTTTGGAAGTGTGCCTCTGAGTTATGCTTATCTTGGTTAGAGAATTTATCAGGACGTCATCACTTTGTTTATTTGAGAAGTATTTTCGAACACCGACAGTGGACAATGGACAGTGCACACAGGTCACTATGAGTTGGCATCGACTCAGCGGCAACTGACTACAACAATGGACAGAAAGATGAGAATATCTTTCTTGAAAACTAACTAGCCGCAGCCGTTTTGGGGGGGTCTTTGGAGGAGACGTTATTTAATTCCAATGAACATGACCTTGATTCCAAAAGCAGGAAATTAAAATCCAGTATTAAAAAGTACAGAGGTAACGATCAAATTACTCAGAAAATTTGGAGGAGAATGTGAAATGTGAGACGTCCCTATTGGAAAGCCTCCCAGGGCTGAGTGTATGCTTCTGGGGGTGGTCTCGCCTGGTCAGACATGACAGGACCGTTAGCACTGGTCCCGGGGGTGCGCATGACTGACATCATGTGGTGGGAGGGGCGCCTGTCACAGCATATGTACAATGACGCAGTGAAGCCATATGACACCAGCACCCAAGCGAGCTGGCCGTCGCCGTCCACCTGTTCCTCCTCCTGCTGTTGGCCCAGGGTGCGTCCTTCCAACAGGCCATTACCCCCTTGCTGCTGCGCTTTATCCTTTTGCAATGTCCTTCCTTGCCTTTTGCAGTGTCATTTTCCATGCAAAAATGTAAGTATTGCTCCATATTTTTGCTAGCCTTTAAATTTACAAAGACCTTTCTCTGTGCATTTCGGCCCCTGTTAATCCTGCCAGCAGCCTGGTATGGCAGGAGCAATCGCTGTCATTTTACATGTTGGGAAACTGAAGCTAAAGAAGGTCCAGAACAGGACTTGTAAGATACCCCAACCAGCACTTGACAGAGGTGGGATCTGAACCCTGGCTCCACTGCCATTATGTGTCTGTTAGTCTGTAAACCACTCACTCATCATATATTAGACACCTGCGTGTGCCAGGCAGCTCTAGGCTCTAGAGTTATGGCGTAAACGGAGCTGCCAGAATCTCTGCCCTCCTGGAGCTCGTCTTTTGTTGAGATTATGGAATGGGGAAGCGCATCAACTGTGGTGAAGGGTTTTCATATTCAGGAGCTGGAGTTTTTCAGTTGGTTTACTCCCATACCGTGTGATCCAATTTTACTCTATTGTTAGGTGCCAGCGAGTCAATTCCTACTCATAGCAACCCCACATGACAGAGTAGAACTGTCCCATAGGGTTTCCTAGGCTGTAATCTTTACGGGCAGATCGCTAGGTCTTTTCTCCTGCAGAGCTGCTGGTATGTTCGAACTGCAGACCTTTTGGTTATAGCAGTCGAGCGCTTAACCATTGTGCCACCAGGACTCCTCAGTTTTACTCTAGAACACTTACAGACGTCGTTAAGTCTTTTGACCATTGTGAAGATGAGGAGAGGGCTAAAATGAAGGGGGATTCTTCTAGGTCTGAAACTAACAGGATACAGTCATTTCTTTTTTCTTAAATTTCAAAAAAAAAAAGAAAAAGTGTTTCATTCATCACAGATGTCCCAGGCTTACAGACTGGGAATGGAAGGAGATTTCTCTTCTCCCAGCAGTGGGTACGTGTGCTGTGTGTTCGCTTGGTGGCTGTCTTTCCTGTGGGGGCTGAGGGTCAGGGCCCCTGCTTCCCCCCACCCCTTTTTTTTAGCTTTCGTTCTGTCTCTTTTTAAAGAAGAAATCTAGCGTGGACTTTGTGTGAACTCTGACTTGAGCAAAGAAGCCATCTATGTGGAATTTTTTTTTCCTCTCCAAAACAAGAGAAGATCAGCTTTAATTGAATTTCTCCCATGGGGCTTCAAGCAGATCACAAACAGCTTTTTCCTGTACATACTGGGGCATCTTGTTAAATGACTGTCAGGTGCTGATTGTGTCTGTTTATGCTTGAGCTTGCTTTGGCCTGTTAATTAAGGGACAACTTGTTTAAAAAGATACATAGAAGCAGAATGAAATCATTCCTCTAGGTTGCTTCATTCATGCCTCGTAATCTACAGGTGGGATGTCCTAGACATCAGTCTAGGCCTGCAGTTACGAAAATGATTAAGAACATGAAAATGTCCTAAGATTGATTGTTGTGAATATACTAAAAACCACTGAATTATATACTTCAAACGGGTGAATTGTATGATGTGTGAATTACGTATTTCAGTAAAGCCAATATATTTTTTTTTTAATTATTAGGACACACCACTGAGTCATAATAGTTGACTTACATGATCAGCTAGCATGCTTAGGCCGGGAGAAGTGTAACAGGGCCCAGAGCCTATGACTGAGCCTATGATGAGCGTGTGTGCTCATCATTCCTTCAGCCTGTATTTACTCTTCTCCACAGACATGCCAGGCATCCTGCAGGTGACTGGGCGTGTAGTTGTGGACAAAACAGGCATGGTCCCTGCACGCAGGAAGCTCGGGGCCTAGTGTTATGGTCACTTTCTGTACGGACATGCAGGGTTTCATAACACAGTTACCGCCTGGGGAAATGCTGCGGCCACAGGGGTCTGTCTTCTGAGGATTGCTCTTGCTGTTGGACTGAGCCATCCTATGCCAACCCTGAGCAGAAAGGTTAGGTCTCAAACGAGAAGAGGAGTCCCTGGACGGCGAAGTCGGTTAAGCACTTGATACTAACCAAAACGTTGGTGGTTCAAACCCACCCAGAGAATGCCGCAGAAGAAAGGCCTGGTGATCTGCTTCCAGTAGGTCAGCTTTCAAAACCCTATGAAGCAGTTCTACACGTGTGGGGTCACCGTGAGTCAGAATCAACTCGACGGCAACTGGTTTGGTGTTGGTGCTTTCAGAGGAGAAGGCCACGCTTAGAGAAGAGGGATACGCCCTGAGAAGTGTCTCCATCTGGTTGGTGGACACTTGGGCCACACTTGCAAACACAACACATCACAGCCACCAGGCACTTGACTGGGGGAGGTCAGCTGTGTGCAGACCAGTGATTTGAGATCCTCCAGAGACCTGAGAACTCTAAAGCTCTGTTCGTTGCTTTCTTTATGTCCAGTTTGAGCCCGGTAACAGTGGAGATCGTAACTCTACTGAGATACTGTTGGGACATGTGATTTCAGTTAAAATGTGCAACAGAGCAGTTGGTCTAGAGGGCAAAGGCTGTTCTTCAATGGCTCAAGTAACAGCAGGTTTCATTCCCTTAATGACTGTGCTAAGTTTAAATAAGTTTTAAGCTTTTTAAGCTGCAGATTTATGCATTATGTCACAACCCAGCAAAGAGCACAGAAACAGGCCATTGATTTAGGCAAAAAGAGTTTCTATATGAAAAGAAATACCTAATTTGTTGTATTTTCAAGAGTGTTAGGTAACATGAATTGAGCATCATCATTAAAGACAAAAGTGCACAGACCAGGTGTCATTTATCTATTTCACTTTTATTTTTGGTTATTTTTTTCATTGCTAGTCACCAAACACAGTGGCTAATGTATCAGATTTGCACTAGACAAAATGTCTGCTAATTTTAGAGAGGGATAGATGGCTGGGTGGATGGATGGATAGCTGCTGTTGCGTTGACTCTGACTCATGGCAACCTCCTGTACAAGAGAATGAAATATGGCCTGGTTCTACTTCATCCGCATGATCGCTGGCATGATTAAGTCCATTGTTGCAGCTCTTGTGGCAATCCATCCCACCAAGGGTTTCCCATACCGGATCTCTACTTCACCAAACACAAAGTCCTCCTCCAGCAATTGATCCCTTCTGATGACGTATCCAAAGTGAGTCAGACAATGATCTGTTGCATTCCATAGGGTTTTCATCGGCTAATTTTCGGAAGCAGATTGTTAGGCCTTTCTTACTAGTCTGTCCCAGTCTGGAAGCTCCACTGAAACCTGTCCATCATGGGTGACCCTGCTGGTATTTGAAATACCAGTGACATAGCTTCCAGCATAACAGTGCCATGTAAGCCACCACAGTACAGCAAACTGACAAGTGGTGGATTTTAGAGGTAGATGGGGAAATTTTCCCTGTATATTATCAGACTTCTGAAAATAAATTTTTTTCAAGGTAAAATAAAAAGTTCAACAAAGTTCCAGTCTTCGTTTGTAATTGCAACTTGCTGCTAGCATTTTTCTAAGCTCTGATTATTCTGGCACAGTGAAATACTGTCACTTAAGTAATTTGATTAATGGAACTCAGGTAGAGAACTGCTTGTTCCCTTCAGAATAGCAGAGCCACAGATGCCTACGCGTTCCATCTGTGACCCTGGCGAGCCCTGACCTTGAGCACCCTGCTTCCGTCCTGCCCATCGGAGGAACGGTTAGGCCACTGCCGGGTTTTAACACCTGACTTGCCAGCTAAGAAGGAAATCTCTTTTGAACCTACTTCCCAAAGTGCAGAGACCCAAATCCTGTGCAGCTGAGCTCACAGAGAGAAGCAAGGAAGTAATGTCTCTAGTTTCTTCTTCTGAAATCACTTTACAGCAAGCAGATCCTTTCCCAGGCAAAGCTAAAACGCCCTGTGCATTATCCTTGTAAAGCCAGCTGGGTCCTCCAAAGCGTTGGTATTTGACTGCAGTTCATTCTCTCGCGCTTCCAAAGGCCCGTTGGGTCTGCTGAGCAGTGGGGCGGTCTTCATAGTGCAGGGAGATTGCCCAGGTCCCTGCCCACAACCCACTCTCTCTCTTCTCCATAACCTCACACGTTTAGGTTGGATAAGGAGACTCAGAATTCCTGATAGGCATCCTTTTTTCACTTAGGGTCTTCTTCTATGCTTCATTGCTCCCATTCCAAATTCCTCCAGATTCTCACTTTCAGGCCCAAAGACATATGTGTCGTTGATTTTGTAGACTTAGGTGGTGTAAGTATCCTGCTTATGAGTGTTAAGACCTGCACTCAGTTTAGATTTATTCTGAGCGAGCCCTGGTCTTTTCCCTGCCCCTTCAGTTCCCACAAGCATGCCACAGCTCCGTTAGTGAGTCCCCGTCACATCCGAGCCCATCTGTTCCCAACCCCTACCTGCTGCCACCGTCATAATTCCTCCTCTCTGCGGTTATATATGTCAAAGAAATGACTGTCCTTAAAATACGGGCTGTGAATCAGCTTGCTCCCTTCCTTCAGCTGGTGATTTCTGATATTTCCATTCAGTACTTAATGATTGCCTCCTGTATGCCAGGAATCATGTGAGGCCCTAGGAGGACATCATGAACCGAGGCAGACAAAGCCCCTGACCTCGTGGAGCTTAGGTTCCATAATCTAGTGCACGGATTCCTCAGGCCCAGCTCATTCAGACTAGTTCAGTGCCACCTCTTCCATGAAGCCTTCCTTGATGCCTCTCTCGGTTTCCTCGTCAGCGTCACACAGGGTTTGTGCCTCTCTTATGCCATGTGTCACATTCCTGCAGGTGTGGCAACTGTGTGATCCCAGGAAACACTATGTGGTGGGTCCCCCAAGTGAAGAGACTAGATTTTTCTTTTCTGTCCCAGTGGCAAGCACAGGGCATGGCTCCAAGCCATGGCCAGTAAATGACTGTGAATATGTCACCTGTTGTGCCCAGCACAGGGTCTTGACAATAGTGGGGGCTTAAAAAAAAAAAAAAAAAAGTGAATAAATTGTCACGGGGCATGTGAATAAGCCAAACCTTCCTCCTCTCTTTGTCCTTTCTGTCATTACTATACCAAGAATCCCTGAAGTTCGGGACCACGTCTGCCTCGCCCGCCTTTGAGCCTAAATCAGCACCTGAGAGAGTTCCCAGGTGGTATTAACTGCATGAACACTTTAACAATTTCATCCTTCTGTACCTCTTCTGGACGGTACCTCAGGAAGAGTGAGGCTTATGTTTGTCAGTATGCAAACGTTTTAATAGCTCTCAATCCTGGTGGCATAGTGATTAAGAGCTACAGCTGCTAACCAAAACGTTGGCAGTTCAAATCCAGCAGGCGCTCCTTGGGAACTCTGTGAGGTAGTTCTACTCGTCGTATAGAGTTGCTATGAGTCAGAATTGACTCAAGGGCAACGGTTGCCCCCCCACCCAGGTCTTATATACGTACATGGGAGGGAGGTTATTATTCTAAACCAGAATGCAATATTGATTCATTTTTAATCAAAGTCTGCCTCTGAGAAACTAGATTTTTAAGAATGAGTGACCCTGCTTAAAATGTATCATCTGTTTATGGAAGATTATACCCTTTAGTGATCCATGGGCTGGGCCAAGGAAGGAACGGACAGCAATTAGACGGGTGGTATCCACTGTCTAGTCCAAGCGTCTGGAACATTAGTGGGAGATGGGTGTTGACTCTCTATACACATAATCGCAGGATTGGGAGGAATTAACTCTCTTGCTTTTCAACTGCTGCACGCAATTGTCTCCAGTGCTACAGAAGTAAATACAGCTAATACAGGTGTCTGTCTAAAGGACTATTTCCAAGGATTGATTTTGATTTACTTTTAAAAGACTGTAAAAGATTTAAGAAATTAACAAGCACAGCGAATGATTTTACTCTTCTCCATCATCCCATTTTCTAAAGTATTTTATTCCATTTAATTGTGGTAGAGCCAGCATCAAGGGCTCAGGAGGGGCCAGGCAGGGTCCGAGGTCCCTGGTCTTTAGTTTGTGAAGTAACACCTCAGCACAGGTCTGTGGATTTGTTGAGCGCTGTTACCTGAATTTTTTGGTTCCATTTTTTTTCTCTTGAGAAATCATTAGCCCAGGCTTGACTGGGTTTAATTTTTGAGGTGCAGTGACAGGGTTCATTTGGACGTATTTTCTGTAGAGAATTTTGGTTATTTGCGGAGGACTCCCATCTCCTCACATTCCTTTTTAAAACGTGTTGCTAGGAGAAAAGTGGGGTACAGAACTCAAATTCTGGTTAAAAAACTAGACTTAATGGTTTGACTGAGACTGGAGGGACCCTGAAAGACATGGTGCCTGGACTGTATTAGCCCGAAACTAAACCATTCCCGAGGCCAACTCTTCAGGCAAAGATTAGACTGGACTATGGGACATGAAATGATACTCATGAGGAGTGTGCTTCTTAGCTCAAGTAGATACATGAGACTAAATGGGCAGCTCCTGCCCAGAGGCGAGATGAGAAGGTAGAGAGGGTCAGGAGCTGGTTGAAGGGACATGGGAAATCCAGGGTGGAAAGGAGTGTGCTGTCACAGTATAGGGAGAGCAACTAGGGTCACAAAGCAATGTATATATAAATTTTCATATGAGAGACTAACTTGAACTGTAAACTTTCACTTGAAGCACCACAATTAAAATAAAAAGTATGTTGCTATATTTTCAGTTATTGCTGGCATTTACTCCATCATGTGAAGTGACTTTGCTGAGGCTGATGGTGAGGATGCTGTATGTTTGTATGGTTCAAGGGAGTCTAGCTGTGACCAGTGGGTCAGGGGCTTGATCTCCCAGCAAGCCCTGAGCTTTACTCTTTCCACAGCCACAGACTTCATTCTTGACATTGAATGAAGCAACCATCCAAATGTGTGCTGCTTGTCACAAAGTCTGACCAAGTCAAATCTACCCAAAGTTATACCTTTACATATAAAAGTACATACTTGTACTTTTATTTACTGATGGTGAGTCAAACTAATATACTGATCTGACAGGATTCATTTGTGATAAGTATGTCAATTGATGGAGCTTAAAAATTTTTTAATTTCCTTTAAATTCTTCTTGCTTTGTATTAGCTCATCAAGAAAATGCATGAACATGATTTAAAATTCTGTCTTGCAATGCCTTTGTGATGTTTTGCATAATGGTGACATTTTAAGTCTGTGTGAGAATGGTACAGGTCTTCAGGATCGGTGATGTGGGTGTTTTTGGAGGGAGGTACATCTTGAGAAAGGTCACCTGTAGCAGCACTCAAGTCTGGTAAACATTGAGAGAGAGTACGTGTGTGTGGTGGTCCCTTATATTTGCACCTTGGTGGTGAATCCAGTCAGCAAAGCTCTCAGCAGTCTGTCCACACCCCACACACCGCTGGGCGGTACTAAAGCATCTGGAAAAATGGTGCCCGGAAAGCGTGGGCTTCCACACTGTAAGGATTTCTGTGATGTTCAGTAAAACTTCTGTTTTTTTCTCATCCTGACAGACTCGCTCTCCGTCTCCAGTAACGATGCCAGTCCACCTGCATCCGTAGCGTCTCTTCAGCCCCATATGATTGGGGCCCAAAGCTCACCCGGCCCCAAGCGTCCAGGGAACACCCTGAGGAAGTGGCTGACAAGCCCCGTGCGGCGCCTCAGCAGTGGCAAGGCTGACGGGCACGTGAAGAAGCTGGCCCACAAACACAAGAAGAGCAGGGAGGTCCGCAAGAGTGTCGATGCGGGCTCTCAGAAAGACTCAGACGACAGCGCGGCCACGCCCCAGGACGAGACCATTGAAGAGGTGAGGGTCTGTGTGGGCTTAACTATGGCTGGTTTAAATTGTGCAAGGCCAAACACTAGACCCCACGTTTTCTCTCTCTCTGTTTTTTTAAGTTTAGGAATTAGTCACTTGTCTCGTGACTAAAGGAATCCCTGGGTGGTGCAAACAGTTAAAGCACTTGACTACTAGCTGAAAGATTGGCGGTTCAAACCCACCCAGAGGACCCTCAGAAGACAGGCCTGGCAGTCTGCTTGAAAACCCTCTGGAGCCATTGTACTCTGTATACACAGGGTCATCATGAGTCAGAATCGACTTGGTGGCAATTAACAACATAGATAAACTAATTTGGTCCTGTTTTCGTCTTTATCAGTTGCCATGGAGTCTGCTCTGACTCCTGATGATCCCGTGTGTGTCAGAGTAGAACTGTGCTCCATGAGGTTTTTCAAAGGCTGATTTTTCAGAAGTAGATCACCAGGCCTTTCTTCCAAGGCACCTCTGGGTGGACTCAAACCCCCATCCTTTCTGTTAGCAGCCGAGTGTGTTAATAACCATGTGCCCACCCAGGGACTCCCTCCTACTTTTAGCTTAGTTTTAATTGCATGTTTTTCTACACGTACCTGGAAATTGTAAGAGTCAGGTATGCCCATTAAGTTCTCCGCTAAGCGGACTGTTAGACTCAGTGGGAACAAGACATGAAATAGTTGCTCCTATGTAAGCATGGGAGAGACCACCCATGGCTTCTCATACAGAAATAGACGACCTCGAGCTTTTCTTCTGAGGCGGGGCCAGCCCCATGCCTCCTCTAGAAGGAAGTGGATGCTGAGCTACTGCAGCCCTGCTCTCCTTCACTTCTACCACGTAGGCAAGGCCAGCGGGTACCGCTTAGTGTTGCAAAAGATTAAGAAGTCCCTGAGTTAGCACTAAAACGCCTTGGAAGGATTTGAAGAATGTTTGCATCCTCCTATTTATTTATTTTCCCTCACTATCTACACTTATATCTTACCCTGAGTAGAAAATATCTAATTTACTTTGCTAGCCCAGTAGTACCCACTACCACCACCCAATGCCATCAAGTCAATTCCGACTTGTAATGACCCCATGGGGTTTCCAAGACCTGTAAAAATGGTGTGGGGGTCGTGTCTGATCTCCTCTGACTTCACAAGGGGGAAGGAGAATCGAGATCAATAGCCCAAGGCTGATTCCTATGAGACAGGGGTCAGACATGCCTCCTCTCTCTGCCATCTTTACCGATTCTGACACCAACCGTCCCTCCCACGGCAGGCTTCTGCTTGTCTGCTAGGTTCAATAATTCATTGCAGTGGCCACACAGAACTCACAGACCATACTCACCATTATGGGGTTTATTAGGGAAGTAACAGGTTACAATTCAGGCTCAGGAACACTCAAGGATAGTTCTTTAATCAGGGCAGCCTCTTCTCAGCCGTGCTCGCAGACAAGCCTCTCCCTGATCCTTAGTCTCTGCCCAAAGGCACTCTGCTTTCTTACTCTGTGGGCCGGGAAGCCCACCATGCCATCTCCTGCGGGTCTCTCCTGCCGGTCTCTCCTTCCTTGGTGGTGGGGGTCTCTTCTCTCTCCTGCCTCTGAGGTGGCTCATTTCAAGCCCAGCAGGATGGCACAACTGACCAGTCCCCTTGGTGGACCGCAGGTACCACATCTGCACAGTCGTGCACAATCATTTAAGTGGGAGTTGTAAGACCATGGCTAGAAAGGTCTTCTAACACAAAAGCAACCTTTCACACCTCACTGTAAATCTTTATGGAAGCAGACTGCCATATCTTTCTCCCATGGAGCCACTGGTAGTTTTGAACCAGCAACATTTTGGTTAGCAGTCAATCATTTTAAACGCTGGAATATTCCCACGTCACCAAAGATAAACCTAGGTAAGTCTGCCAAAACCAAAAACCAAACCCGTTGCCATTGAGTCGATTCTGACTCATAGCAGGAGTTTTTAAAATGTCCATTTGTTCAGAGGGGCTTTAAGCTCTGCCGGAAGAACAGTGATGCCCTCATGATCCACAGGTGGGCCTTTCGGCATGGGCCTATCAGTGAGATGCCCTGGGGATTTCTAGCTTGGACTCCCCAAGTCCCTCCCAGACTTGAAAAAGAAAAAAGCAGAGAGGGAAGAGAGAAGATTTGTATCATTTCGTTTCTTTTGCAGATTTGTGTTTTCCGCTGGTTTTATTCCTGAGCATATTTTTGTCATTGGCTGTCAATTGGTACATGTTCATTACGTGTTCATGGATCCATTTTATAAATCTGTCTTCTTAGTAGAAACAAAACTGAAATTCTTTTTCTAAAAGCAGGAAAGGAGGAAAATGAATGTGATACTTAATTCAGATTCTTAAAATGCATTTTAGATTATAGTTTTTTTTATACCCTCATTTCATTATTTCAGTAAATTTTACTCTGAACAAAGTACCAGAAATAAAAGGAGCTAGCCCAGACGAATGGAACTGACGTGAGAGTTATGGTTCCCAGTTTTGAACCTTTGTAGTTGGCTGGTTGAAGATGAACTGTGCTCAGAGCCAGACAGATCCTGTCGGCAGTCCCTTCAAAAGCCACGCTCACTGGCTTCTCTCATGCAAGTTGGCAAGCAAGACAGTTGGATAGAAGGCTGGGAATGAAAAGTCACATTTGTTCCCATCTTCCGTCCTCTCAGTTGCTGCCCTTGCTGCACTTTCCCGGTTAACCCCGTGGAGCTCAGTGTCCGGGAACCGGCGTTGACGGTCGTGGCCTAGAATGTAACACGCACGTACTGGTTTGGTTTCAGAGGGGCCGGAACGAGGGCCTCAGCAGCGGCACCCTCTCCAAGTCCTCCTCCTCCGGGATGCAGAGCTGTGGAGAAGAGGAAGGGGAGGAGGGGGCCGATGCCGTGCCTCTGCCCCCACCCATGGCCATTCAGCAGCACAGCCTCCTCCAGCCGGACTCGCAGGATGACAAGGTAAAGGGGGGCAGGGCTCCCTGGGGGTCTGAGCTGCGCACCCGCCTCCTTGCAGGAGCGTGAGCCTCCCGTGGTTCTGGAAAAGACGCCGAGGAGACACGGTGCTTTTCCAAGCTGACTCAGCCGCTCTTCACCCCACTGTGTAAATAACGAAGTCCATTTGGGATAAACAGTGCCCTGCGTGCAGTTTCTCACGCGTGTGTGGCCGTATCAATAGGCCCACGCATTCTAATGATCCTTCAGTAATGGTTACTTTCAAAGTGATTTTGATTTTCCTCCATGCATTGACAAGAATCCCTGAGAGAACAGTCAGAGAAATCATAGGCCGTCTGCAATTGAGACACTGGACCAACACACTAGGCCTCTCGTTCTCTCTGTGGGCCATTTTGGCACGTAGGTTTTGTTTTCAGATGAGATTATATTGCCGCCCGTTTGCTTTCCCAGCACGTCAGACGTGAGTCTGCAGGATCAGCGTGCATACTGGAGTGCAGGGATAGTTATAAAAGTATAGGGGTGAGTCGTGAGCCATGAATCTTCTCTTTAAATGTTTGCAGAGGCTTCAAGCCAAAGAAATCAGTTTATCTCTTGAGCCCTTTCATAGCCTAAAACGATCTCAAACATCCCAATTGCAGAACCCTGAAAACAAAATTGCAAAAAGGAAGCCTGCTCAATGTAGCTTGCCCTCCCTATCTAACAGTCTGGCCCCACTGTGCTCCTCAAAATTGTCAGATGTTGAAACCATGCTAGGAAGTCATTACTGGTGATTTTGCTTTTGTCTTGGTTTGGTTTTTGGCAATAACTAAGTTTTCTGAATAAAACAGATGTTTTCCACATTTTCCCCCTCCTTTCTTCCCTTTTTTTTTTTTTCTTCCCCTTCCCCTCTTCTCCTCATCAGTGATACTAAAGTGGGCACTTGCTGGGTTGCCTGTGTTTTGCTGACCCAGAATCTTCTGCACTCCAGTAACTGACCACTGTGAGCCCAGCAATAGCAGCTGTGTTACGTCTAACATTAGATTTATCCAAAATCAGATGTTCCTCAGCCCCTTCTTTGTAGAACTCTGTCTCCTCCCCCCTTTTTAGCACTCAGGCCAGCCTACGGGAGTGCAGGTCGGAGAAGGGTGGCTGCAAGTGAAGGACTTGGTTAGGTGGTTGTGTGCTGTTGCGGGGGTGGACAGGAAGGGAGGCCCCTAGGTGAGAAAGGACCTGGTCCCCGTGTCCAGAGAGTGACTGGCCGGACACCCGGGCCATGCTCTTTTTCTGACAACTCCTAAACTATTTAGGCAGAACATTCTAAGCTATACCTTTCTTAAAAGGAAGGAGCAGAAATGCTTGAATCTGGGTGGCTCTCCATCAGCGAGGTGGGAGGCCGCGTTGACGTATTCACCAAATAAGAGCGTGGTTTTCTCCGTTTAAGAGTGAGCCGCACTGTCGTCTTCTGTTCGCCAGACTCATGAGTGGGTTGTTGTGTTACCTCATCGAGTATTACTATAGCAGTTCTTCATTTAAAAAAAAAAATCTGTAGTGATATTCCCAGACGGTGTATTACCTTGTGACTAATTTTTTGTTCTGTTCTGTTTTCTCTTTTTGTTAACTTTTCACTGCAGCCTTACATTGATTTGTGTTCCGTGTCTGTTTTGGCTCAATTTCCTTACCTTGCCATTTGACTTTTTCTTCCCCCCCCTTTTATTTTCTTCCCTCCATATTCCAAGCTTCATTAGAGCATACCCACGTTTGTTTTGCGAAGTGCACATTCTGACCCACACATGTGAAAGCCCCATGGTACATGTATGAATCCGTGTGTCTCACATGGCAACTGCACCGTTAGGACAGCTCACCTGTGTCGCATGTGTCCCGGCTGTCCTTAATATGACGCAAGGTTCATATTACGCCCTCTTCCAGTTTTCAGTTAATCCACAGCGCAAGTAATCTGCAAACGCACCGTTTGCCAATTACTGAGACTGGACTTGAGTAGCCCCTCCCCCAGCCCCCGTTCTGTCGACCCCTTTACACCCTCTATTCTAGCCATAAATGGCATCTGGTAGCTTGTGAGGCTGCAGATCTTCTGTACTCTGCACTAATCTTGGGGAAATGGATGGCACAGAAAATGGTGAGCTTGTCCCCCCTCTGCTCCCTGACTCCTTCCCTTCCCTTTCTTTTTTCTTTGGTTCTTTTCTCAACCCCAGAAACACAGTTAAGCCATTTTTATTACGCTGTTTCTGTTCCTGATTATTTAAGGATTCACTCATTAGACCTTAAGTCTTTCATTATTCCGGTGATCAGACTCTGTTTATCTTTTCTTTTTTTTTTCTCCTTAACCAATAGCCTGGCCAGCATTGCAAAAGTTACAGCTAGAATATTCCCTGCCCAGTCACCTCTTTGAAAAACCTTACGATGTTACATGACCGCGGATTGAAAACAGACTTAGTCTGCTTTCCACGTGTATCCCAGAGCAGGTCTTATTTAATGTTTCCTGTCAGAATATTGTAAATTAAAAAGGATGGCTTTAAATAAATGCAAACAAAGACAAACCTGTGGTCTTTTTGTCTGGAATTACTTTTAAAACGAGATCGAGCATGCAGAGCTTGTATTGTCTGTCCAGTTACTAATGCGAGGCATCCCCCTCCCCCTTGTCTCTTTCTGAACTTCTTCCTTAGGCCTCTTCTCGGTTGTTAGTCCGCCCCACCAGCTCCGAAACGCCGAGTGCCGCCGAGCTTGTCAGTGCAATCGAGGAACTCGTGAAAAGCAAGATGGTAAGGCTTCCCAGAGAAAGTCTGAGATGCGGAAGCTGCTCTCCTGTGCTACTCGATATTGATGTGCCCTTGTCTGTGTCGTGCGCGGGTCTGTGGAATGTGGCTGGGGCAAGCTGACCGAAGTCCTGCCTACCGTAGCAGATGTGGCCAGTTCTAGTCTTGTCTGATGATGGGCCAGGGTCAGTACCCACAGATAGGTCTCCAGTTTCCTTTTGCTGCCTCTGGTATCTTTCCTTTGGGTTTATAATCAACGAGAGAGAAAAGATTTGTGTCACTGTAGAAGGACTTCGTTTTCTTAGTGACCTCTGTATTGCCACTTGGTCAACTTGAACTCATTTGATAAAAGCTCCTAAACTTAGAGTTGGTTCTTTGAAGTTAGACAGGCACAGGTGCTTCTGACTGAATCAAATCAGTTAATTTCTCAGTGTTCCTTCACTTTTCCTAACTGAAATGGAAAACCGCTAATGGTAACAACTTTTTAGAATTGTGTATCCTGCAACCCTTGTAAAGGTATTTAACATCTTTTAAGCCACCCCCTCCTCAAAGTAAAAGCCTTCAGCCTCTCCCACCAAGCCGTTTTCTAGAGGTGACTACCGTGAGCAATTCGACATGTTTCCTGCCAGACATTTTCTGTGCATGCACTTATGGTGTGTGTACATGTGTGCTTTTTCTTTCAAAATGGCTTCATTCCATTTGTAAGATTTTAAAACTTAATATAGCTTGAAGATCTTCCCGCATCAGTATATTCAAATGTACCTCCTTCCTTTTATTAGCTGTATAAAATTCTATTATATGAATGCAGTAATAATAATATAATAATAATACCACCACCAGATGTTATTCTAAGTGCTAAGCTGATGTTAATTTATATACTTCCAAAACAGGCCGAAGAGGTAAAACTGTTACCCCATTTTACAGATAAGGAAACGAAGGCACACGTAGTTTAACAACCTGACCAGCTCTCAGTAGCAGAGCCATTATTATACTATAATTTATTTAAATAACTCCCTAATGATTTATATTTGTTTCCAGTTTTTCACTACTGTAAACATCCATGTTCATTACATGTGTGCAATTGTATCTACAGGTTATATCCCTACAACTGAAACTGCTAGATCAAAGAGTATACTTCTTTAAAGTTTGGGATTTATGTTCCCTCAGTTAGTATTAACTAGGTAGCTGATATGTGATTCCCATTTCTTCTCCCACCCATAAACAGGTTCCAATGAAACTGGTGGCCTAGGTCAAGGGGAATTATGTAAAGAGAACTCAGACCAGTGCATGTCACCTGCCAGACCCAGGAATTTCTCGCTGTGTTCTGGAAAGGATGTGATGGGCTTTGAATTAGATGGGGAGATTGCTAGGACTTGATAGGTGACCCAAGAACGCAGACTCCACTGATAAAGACTTTGGAATTATTCCAATGTGAACCAAGTTACAGCCACATTCCTGTTTCTGAGAGACGAGTCTGTTAACAAAAGTTGTCTAACTTGTATTTACTGACTCTTCGAGCACTTTTAAACACCTTAAAAAAGCCATTTATACACATCAATTATGTGATCACTAAAATTATTCTTACCCAATAACTGAAATAGTTTTCCCAAGAAATTTTGTGAGGCAGCACTTTGTTAACCTGCTAGTCATTATTCCACAAGTATTTAAATTGCATTTTATTTTAAGTGGGCTATTTTTCATTAGTTCAGGCAGACTTCCCCCAAATGGTGAGGAGGTCTTTGACATGGTCCCTTTCAACTTTTACTGGCTTATTCCCCCTTTTCAGTTCTAAGGACTGAAACTTCATCAGTTCAAACTAAATTATTTCTACTCACATTATGTCTTTTAAGCCAACAGGCAGAAAGCTGTTGGCATAGTAGAAAGAACATAGGTTTTGGAGTTTCAGAGACTTGAGTTCAGAATCTCCTACTTCCAGTTGAGTTACACTGGGCAAGTGTTTTAGCCTCTCTGAGTCTGCGTCTTCCAGCTGTACATTAAGGTTAAAAGTATAGTTTGTTAAGCCCCTAACAAGGTTCCATCCGTGTGGAAGTTTACTAATGCCTCCCCTCCTGTTTGGAGAGCCATATTTATACGATGGACTCATCCCCTCTTCACTCCGCCATGTAATGTAGTTTGGAATCTGTCTTCTTCTGGTTCAAGAGAACATAACCAGTGCATTGATATCCTGTCACTAACCCTGTGATGTCCATAGGAACTTCTTTTTCTTCGTAAAAATTGGTCACTTTAGTGTCCTTCAGCTTGTCCTGTTCCTGGTGACCCTGAGTTCCTCCCTTGTGTCTTGCCATGTACCATAGACCCTTAGCCGTCACTTTTGTTTTCTCGTGGGTGATCTCAGGCTACAGCACCTTCATAATTAGATTTGAACTCTGAATTGCTTACCCATCAGAAGCTGTATATTAATTCATTGGATTGAGGAGGAGAGGGAAGAAGATGTTTACCACCTGGTACATTAAAGCCACACTGACACCTCTCCCCTGGGGCTCTCCTCTCCCCGCCTCCACATTCTTGATCCAGCTAGCTGTTTTAAAGGCCGTGCATCTTCCCTGAGCATTGGTAATAGGTGATAGTAGACTCTACAGCCACCGTGACTGTTTGAACTTGACTTTGGGATTTTCTTCTCTTTTTTGATTTAAAAGTAAAGGAGATACGAGAAAGAATGAAAATACATGAATCAAACATCTTAACTGAAGATGTTAAAAGAACAACAAATAAACCAAAGGAAAGCAGAAGGAAGGAATTCATGTAGATAAAGAGATTAATGAGTTGAAACAGAAAAACAGTGAAATAATAAATAAAACAAAAAAATTGCTCTTTGAGGAAGAAAAAAATAGACATTAGATAACCTTCTCAAGAAAATAGAAAGCTTAGAACTGAATAACAAAAATACAACCTAATTAAAACATGGGCAAAGGACTTAAATAGACATTTCTCCAAAGAAGATACATAAATGGCCAGCAAGCACATGAAGAGATGTCATTAGGGAAATGCAAATCAAACCCACAATGAGATACTACCTCACACCCACTAGGACAGCTATTAAAAAAATAAAATAACTAGTGCTGGTAGGGTGTGGAGAAATTGGAGCCCTCACCCGTTGTTTAGGAGAATGTAAAACAGTGCAACAGCTGTGGAAAGTTTGGTGATTCCTCAGAAAGTTAAACATAGAATTACCACATGACCCAGCAATTGAAAACAGATGCTCAAACAAAAATTTGTGTAAGAATGTGCATAGCAGCCCTGTATAACCCGTGTCCATCAGCTGATGAATGGATGGACAAAATGTGGTATATGCATACAATGGAATATTATTCAGCCATAAAAAGGAACAAAGTTGGGGACCATCCTTTCAGGGGACATCTAGGTCAATTGGCATAACAGAGCTTATTAAGAAAATGTTCCACATCCTACTTTGGTGACTGGCGTCTGGGGTCTTAAAAGCTTGCAGGCGGCCATCTAAGATGCATCAATTGGCCCCAACCAGCTGGAGTAAAGGAGAATGAAGAACACCAAAGACACAAGGAAAGTAGTAACCCAAGAGACAGAAAGGGCCACATAAACCAGAGACTTCATCAGCCTGAGACCAAAAGAATTAGATGGTGCCTGGCTACCACCAATGACCATCCTGACAGGGAACACAACAGAGAATCCCGGATGCAGCAGGAGGAAGGTGGGGTGCAGAACTCAAATTCTAGTAAGAAGACCAGACTAAATGGTCTCAGACTAGAGGAACCCCGGAAAGCATGGCCCCTGGATTCTTTGTCCGCCCAGAACTAAAACAATTCCCGAGGCCAACTCTTCAGACAGGGATTAGACTGGACTGTGGGACATAAAGTGATACTCGTGAGGATTGTGTCTCTTAGCTCAAGTAGGTACAAGAGACTAAACGGGCAGCTTCTGTCCGGAGGTGAGATGGGAGGGCAGAGAGGGTTAGGAGCTGGTTGAATGGACATGGAGAATCAGGGGTGGAAAGGAGGAGTGTGCTGTCACAGTATGGGGAGAGCAATTAGAGTCACATAACAAGGTATATATAAATTTTTGTATGCGAGACTAACTTGAAATGTAAACATTTAAACTACAGCAGTAAAAAAGGGAACAAAGTACTGATACATGCTATAACATAGGTTAACCTTGAAAACAGTATGCTAAGTGAAAGAAGTTAGACACGAAAGGCTGCACATTGTATAATTCCATTTACAGGTAGTCCTTGACTTAGAATGCATATTCAAGTTACCACGAACCACACTTAAAACCATCCATTTCGTTTTTGTTTTACATTTTATCGTTAGTAATATGTTGCAACGCATAATTTGCTGAGGTTGTCATGCTCAGATGTTCACTTGCAGATGTTCAGTTTTATGGTTTACTTTTCAAAACACTGCTGGATACTGATAATAAAAGGCATTAGTAATGAAAGCTAAAAAAAAAAAAAAAATGGATGGTTGTTTAAGTGTGGTTTGTCGTAACTCAAATATGTCATAAGTCCGGGACTACCTGTAATGAAAAAAAAAAAAAAAAAAAAAGACCGAGGCATTCGACTTACATCACAACTGACTTACAACAGAGTCATTGGAACAGAACCCCATCGTAAGCAAATTGACAGAGACAGAAAGCAGATTAGTATTTACCAGGGGCTGGATGAATGAGGTAACGAGGAGTAACTGCTAAATGAGTAGGGGTTTCCTTCTGGGGAGATGAAAGTATTTTGGAACTACATAGGGGTAGTGGTTGTACAACAGCTGCCACTGAGTTGTACACTTTAACAAAGTAAAACGGCTGCATCAGGGATTAGAGTATGATTGATTCATAGCAAAATATAGACTTGTAGCTTTCCGGTAACCTCCAGGTCCCATGTCTACTGTACAACACTAACTGACGGCCAAAACAATGGCCCAAAGGAAAAAGCACTGTGGATTCAGTTACTCAAACCACAAGGTTTTTTTGTACCATGCATATTTTATATTCTTATTCAGTAAAAATGGATGTACTCTATATGGCAGACACAGCTTTATATACTATTAATCGGAATATGTAATTAGCAGGAATGCAGCTGCCCCAGAAAATACGTAAAGATAGTTTAAAAATGGGAATATTATACAAATGGAATTGTTCAGAGGAAAAAAAATAGAAAGGAAACACAAATTCGTAAAATAAGAAATTATAAGGGCAATAAACTGAGGAAATTCAAACAGTCATGACCCATTACTTTCTTCAACTCTTTGAAAATAAATTTAAAAATTTGGATGAAATGGATAGCTTCCTAAGAAAATACAAATTCATCAAAACCACAGCAACCACAGATCTGTCGGTGAAGGCTTGTTTGTTGCTGGGATGTTGAACAGGTTTCAGTGGAGCTTCCAAACTAAGACAGAGTAGGAACAGAGGCCTAGCAATCTGCTTCTGAAAATGAGCCAATATAAACCCTGCGGAGCACAGCCGATCATGGGGATGGTGCAGGTCCAGGAAGCGTTTTGTTTCACTCCATTTCATTGCATATGAGATTGCCATGAGTTGTGGGCCAACTCAGTGGCAGCTAACAACAAACTTAGGAGAAATAGAATATCTCTGTGGTCATATTTTCATATAAGAAACAGAAAGTTACCAAAGACCTACCCTTTTGGTTAAGAAACAACCAAATTCAGAGGGTATCACAAATCATCCATCCAAAGCTGTGAAGTCCCAGTAATTCCGATTCCGCGTTAGCTTTGTCCTGGCGATGGCCTTTTTTGCCGCACATCGTTTGTATAAAAGGCAAATGGGCAGCGTCGAGATAGCAAACGTCAGAAATGTGATGAGAACGTACAACCATGACTGCCTCCTCGTCAGGGCGCCCACACCTTCTGGCTGCCCACCTTGGTCCAGCCAGACCAGTCACATTAAGATGCATGAGATCCAAACAGCCATCACATCAGTTGTAGCTCACAGGTCCTCACAGACACCAGTGAATCCATGGCTTCACCTCCATGCGCTCTCCTGGAGCCTTTCTTTTCCTTTTTCTCACTGTTTAAGTGAATAGGATTTAATCTAATGAACTTCAGCTTTGTCCCTGCAAGTCTAGACAGACTACAACACAAAGCATTCTCCCTTCATCCTCCCAGACATCGATTCCCCTGTCAGAGCCACATGGTCTGACAACATGACTCAAACTCTGCTACTTACAGTAAAATATTTGTTTCCAGTAAAGGTCAATGTCTGTTTGTTTAAAATAGGGCTATTTTTGAATCGAACTTTCTCCAACTTAATGTGCTGTTTGTCATAAATGAGAGTAGCAGGCGGTACATTTTTCCAGTTCTGTGGGTTTTCTTCAGCAAGACTGAATTGCTTAGTCAGAAGGACAGGTTCAGTCCCTCACCGTTAGGGGGTAAAATAGGACAGGTATTTGATTTTTCAATTTGATACGAAGTATTAAGTGGACTTAAATTTGAGGCTTGAATTTGAAATGAAGTCTTAAGTGAACTTTACAGTTTGTATTGTGTTTTTTGTCCAAAGAAAAGTCACATTTTTCCAATTCAGTCAGTAAGTACCTTTTGATTATCAGTCTGTGTCCAGCAGTACTATGAAAATTTTGAAAGGATTGTGAGCTCCTTCCCCTAGGAGCTTTGTGGATCCAGGTCAGGAAACAGAAATAGTATGTACCAATTAGAAGGTAATCAAGCCTTGTCACCTTGTTGCTCCACAGAGAGTAGTAATCAGTATTCAGTTCACAGATCTGTTGAATTCCTGCAAAGCTTTATGGTGGGTTCTCTAGAGGATACGACAGTGAAAACAATCACCTGCAGAAACTGAAATCCAGTGGGGAGAGAGGTTTTGGATAAGTGATAGGTGCAAGCATGATGATGTCTGCCCATGGAAGGGATAGAAGGATGTTTCAAGTGTCACAAGGCGAAAATTAGTTTGAGCTGGGCGACCTGTGTGCGCTGAAGTATGACAGTGGGCTTCATGAAGTGCTTGTGGCTTCATGGATAATCAAGGAACAAACTAAGTTTGTTTAAGCTAAAATACAGACTGCTGGTAGTGTTGCTGTATAACCCGTCAACGAGGAATGTTGGCACCTGAGTACCGGGAAGGTGACCTGATCAAGGAGATTCCACACACTTCTGAAATGGTCACGCTTTCATTTGGCAGGAATACAACTCACAAGAAAATTGCTAGATTTCAAATACGTGATTTTTAAACTGCAAATTATATCCAGACATGGGTGCAGTGCACTGATGTAAGCAACTTGTATTATTTCTAATTATTTGGTACGAAAGAACAGAATCCATTAATGTGGATAAATTCATTATCCTTTTCATTCTAACTTTCCCTCCTTATCCAGCTGCTCTTAGTTTTTCTCTTAATTGTGGGGTTTTTGTGTGTGTGTGTAGTGAAATACTGTGTAATTTCACAAACATGGATTTCATGATTTAAGGGCATTTTCTTTGTATTTTCTGACTCGTGAGATTTTCTCGTCCTGTCTCGGGCCCGTCACAGGCTGTGGGCAGCGAGCAATGCTGACAGCCTCCTTCTCTTCCAGGCGCTGGAGGACCGTCCCAGCTCGCTGCTCGTCGACCAGGGAGACAGTAGCAGCCCCTCCTTCAACCCCTCCGACAACTCCCTTCTCTCCTCCTCCTCGCCCATTGATGAGATGGAAGAGAGGAAATCCAGCTCTCTAAAGAGACGGCAGTAAGACAGAAATGTTTTCATTGTCGTTGTTTGGTGCACCCTCCTGTCTTTGTCACCTTTAAGAGTGAGACTGAGATTCCGCTCTGATTGGTACCATGGGGGAGAGGCAGGGACCCTTGCTGAGTAACTGTGTGCTCACACGCATGTGCCTGTGTGTGCACGTGTGTGCATGTATACGACGAGTATGGGCCCGCACGTGTGTGTGCATGTTTGAAAAGCACTCAGGATCTGCAAAGAGCTCCGTAAGCCATAGCTGCGGTTTTCATTGTTTTGTTTGTATATCATACTATATTTCTAAATAAGCATGGTAGAAGGCAAGTGTATCTTCTACCACTGCTGGTGAGAAGCTGCTGTGCTTTCTATTGTGTGCATAGTTGTGAAGGAAAAAGAAGGCAACATAAAATTAGATACAGCCCCGAAAACGTGAACATTTTCCAAATATACCTTAGTTGTAGTGTTCTTCAGTTCCAGCAAAGCAGCTGATGGTGAAAAAAGAGTTCTGAAAAGTATAACAGAGGGTTCAAGCTTGCCTTTGGAGACGGGTAAAGACTTTGCAAGCTTTGTGAGGACAGAGACTATGTTTTATTTGGTGCTGTATCCATGGTGCTAGAGTGATGCTGAGGAGCCCTGGTGGCACAACGGTTGAGTGCTCGGCTGCTAACTGAAAGGTCGGCGGCTCTAACCCATCCAGCAGCTCTGAAGGAGAAAGATCTGGTGATCTGCTCCCCTAAAGATTACAGCCTAGAAGACCCTATGGGACGTTTCTACTGTGTCATTTGGGGTCGCTATGAGTCAAAAACGACTTGGCGGCATCTAACAACAGAATGATGCTAGGCACATAGTAGGTGCCCTATCTGTGTCGAGTAAATGGACGACCCGCCAACCAACCAGCTTTTTCAGGCCGATTGAGTTTGTTTCCTCTACTGATTAAGTGGTTGTCTTCTAATGGCTGAGTAGCCTTACGTGGTCACTGAACCTTGCAAAATATAAGCTTTTCTGAGTGATGCCATCAGACCCAAGGCTTTAAATATCTGAGGTAAAAGGCTTTCTTCTATGTCCAGTGGAGCTTCAAATGACTAAATTGTTTTTTTATTAAAAAAAAAAAAAATGCTTCCTTTAATGTCCTACCTTTATGGCAAAGTTAGGCCTAAGCTTCTTTTGTTGTCTGTGCATCGGACCCAAGTCTGGCGGGATGAACACCCACTGATGGCGCTTGTGTGCATGTCTCTGTGTGCCTGGTGACTCCGCAGTTCTCGTGGGCCACCTGCTGAACCTGTGAGTGGTGTAGGGCCCCATCCTGCAAGTCTGATATGTTAATATTCAGTCCCAACACGGACCTGTCCTGGCAGAAGCAAAAGTACAAGAGAATTCATTTAGAAATCAAAAAGAGTTTGGGTTGTAAACATCATTTTCTCTCTTTCCAGCTATGTTTTGCAAGAATTAGTGGAGACAGAGCGTGACTATGTACGGGACCTTGGCTACGTGGTTGAGGTATATATTTCCAGAGATTTAATAACCTTATAACGGCCTCAAGAGTTGTCCAAAGAGGTGGTGTTAGGGACCGTTTAACACTGATACCTTCTCGAAAGCTTTAAAAACATTTGAGCAAAATAAAATAAGCAACTCATAAGGCTTTTCTGAAAAATAGCATTAGTCTATTATCTAAACAATTTGTATTCTAGTACATACTTCTTTTTTGCACAGTGCATCTCTATGTGATCAGTTTCTGTGTACAATTAAGTTTTTAAATTATGGTAGCCAACCATTGTATTTATTCTGTCAGAGTCTTGTCTTTAACTACTTTGTAGACTGAGTTTCACCACAAAACTGAGAACATTTTGGTTGAAAAGAGTCGGTGTGGCGCAGAGCTTGGCCTGGGGCTACACCAGGTCATTTGCTCAGAGTTTTGCACAGAATGAATGTGTCACCATTTAGATTGATCAAAAGTCGCTAAGTGCTCTGTAGCCAGAGCAAAACGGCTGCCTTTGGTATTGGATCGGTACCCTCTCTAGGATTATCCCTGCCTTTTAGGTCAAGTTATAACCATATCAATAAGCTCAACCCGTTGAAAAGCCATTTTTATCCTATAAAATGTCATCGTTTATTCTTTCAGCTTTGCAAATATGTACAGTAAAATTGTTTTTAGGTGCACATTCCATTAAAAGTAATGGCTAATACTGTTAATCATATAACATAAAAGAATTACGTGCCTGATTTATCTGCAGTCGTTAACATTAAAATAAGTAACCTGAATATTTAAGAGGTTCTTATACAAGCCAAATTCCATCTGAGCTAAATAGAAGTTTAAACCACATTTTAGCAACTTGTTTAATCAATCATTGTTAAAACTTCAGTTTATTTAAAACAAAAAAAGTTAATTCCTTATTTAACAGGTTATGTAAATAATCTGAAATGGGAAGAAAAAATCTGTTTGAGATAAATACTGAGAACAGAGGAAATATGTTCCTGACCAAATATGTAATATTTACAAGCTGATAAGAGGATTTACTTTATGAAGCCACTTGCATTTATTGAAACCTCGTCAGTTCTTGAGAAGAATTCTGCTCTTTGGGTGCTCAACAGTGCAGGGAGAGGAAATTGCAGCATTCACTGTAGTAGCAGTGAACTTCAAGTGCCAGTTAGGACACTTTCCATGTAGAATCTTTGTCTATTTCTAAATAAAAGAACTGGTTACAAGACAGTGACTATTTTGTCCTTTGGACTATTAAACAGTAAGCAACTACTTGGTTCAAACATGCAATGAAATAAACTCAGTTGAATATCCAATTACAGGGCTACATGGCACTTATGAAAGAAGATGGTGTTCCCGATGACATGAAAGGAAAAGACAAGATTGTGTTTGGCAACATCCATCAGATTTACGACTGGCACAGAGAGTACGTACAGTACATAGCGTGCTTAACGGTGTACACAGCACAGACACTTGCCGTACTATATCATGTCAGGCGATGACAAAGGATGTTGGATTCATCTCACTGATTCCCTGTGTGGCCTCATGCAGGTGGCTGGTACAAAGGAAATGCTGGCCTAGCGGGAAGTTTTGTTAAGTCGTGGCGTGGGACAGAGGTCCCGCCTCTTCTTGCTGGCCCATGCAGAGAGGTCCCGAGCCAGACTGCTGGGTTCACAGCCTGGTCCTGACCTGCAGCTGCTGGCTTCACCTCTCTTTGCCTCCATTCTCCATCCACACAGTGTGGATCCAGAATATCACCCAGAGGTTTTGTGAAGAGTGACCAAGTGAATACATGTATTGAGTAAGCCTCAATAAATGTTTATAATTAACATTAGAATTATAGCTACCCTCTGATTAAACACAAGTTACTGTTAGAGGAATTTGAAGATAGATTCTTTTCTCCTCCTCTATTTTCATGGGAAAAGGAGATGTGATTTTGCATGAACTATCAGATTTGGTCCCCATGCATTGGCCACACCATCCAGGAGACCCGTGGCGGGGGCTGTGCCTCAGCTGCCAGAGTCTGTCATCACACATCCAGTCCTGATGTGGTGCCTTGCTCTTAATTTTAACAATCCTTTCTCATCTGGGGATTGCTAGTGCTGGCCGCTGACATTACAGTGGAATGTTCCAGCTGCAGTGTTCCGCTCCGCATGATCTGGACATGCCTCCTGCCTCCCATCCCTCTGTGTGTTGCTGTTCCCTCGCTCGGAGCACACTGTCATCACCTTCAGAATCCCACCCTCTCTGTAAAGCTGGGTCAAATGCTCCTTTCTGCATTAGACCGGAACATTCCAATCAGACACGTACTTCTCCTTCTAGTTAGCATATGTGACTGCGCTGTTTATACTGAAATACTCTACAAACAGGAGATGTTATCGTGGCACGTATCAAGCAGTGTTCTGGCCTTGATATTTTTTCTGCACTTTTGTTATCTCTCCTAATGAAATGTAGGACCCTTGAACCCAGGTATAGGTTCTTTATTTAATGTCCCCTGTAATGTCTACACGCCTGGCTAGCACAAACAGTTCAGTGCTTTTAGACTAGCCAGAAGGTTGGTGGTTCGAACCCACCCAGAGGCCTGGCGATCTGCTTTGCAAAGGCCACAGCCTTGAAAACCCTGTGAAGCAGTTCTACTCTGCACACACGGGGTCGCCAGGAGTTGCAGTCGACTCGGCAGTAACGAGCAGCCTGTAATGTCTGATTCAGATGGACTCACAGATAAGTGATGGTCCACTTTAGAAACAGCGTTCCAGTTTACAACTTCATAGACTGTAGACTTTACCAGAGTTTACCGTGAAACCAATTTGAAAAGTGGTATTTTGTGCTGTTATTTAGTCTTCTACTCCTCTGGCTGATTTTTACGGCTGTGGCAGGGAGGGGGAAAGGGCAAAGACCCCTGGGATGACCAGACAGAGAAGCTGCCTTCAGTGATGGCTGTCCGGATCCTAGCACACGCCTCTGTCTGCTGCAGAGCTAGGGGTAATAACACCCCACCTGCTAGGAAATTCAACGTAACGTTAATTGGTATGCTGGTTTGCAGGTTAATAAAATACCAGACATAAATATAAACATATGCAAGTGATAATTAAGGTGACCAAACATTTTGAAGAAGACTACAGCCCAGAATAAATAAAGAGCAGTTTTCTTATTGCTATTTTACTGTACTGCGATTATATTTTAATCTTATTGGGGCACTAGTATTTGTAACCTAGAAATTGATTTTCATTATATTTGAGAAATCGTTATAAAGCTGGAACAAGTAACATATTCAGTATTTTATACCTATTATTATCCAATTGGAGTCCTTTAAAAATTATCACGGAATGAATATGAAACTCAGGTACAAGGACCAGGTTTTCGGAAACAAAAACGTTCTTCATTGAGAAAACCTAAGAGAAAAGTGTTATTTGTCCAGAGGAAGGGTAGGTTGCCAGCGAAGGCATGCTCTAATTCTGCCTTGTCTTTTTTAACTACGTATCTCTTTTTGTTTTAAGGTTTGGGAGGCAATGTCCTAATAAAATATTTTCTGTGTCCGTTACATTTGTTAAGTATGTACTTTGTGCTTCCCAGTTATTCATGTCAAAACATGGTGTTTTAAAAACGTAAACCTAAATCTAAAATTAGAAGACTAATTGTAAATGGTCCTAATATCCTCCCTATTGTTTTCAGCTTTTTTTTAGGAGAGTTGGAGAAGTGCCTTGAAGATCCGGAAAAACTAGGGTCCCTTTTTGTTAAGCACGTAAGTACAATAGCACTGTTTATATTCTATTCTCAGACTGTCACGTTTCGTAATTGGTCCGTCAGATTAAAGAAGTCCCTTGTAGTTGATAAACATGCCCATGTTGAGAATATACATAATCAAACCGTGCATCGTTGGTGAGTTAGCACTAAAATCCCTTCTAGCTTTTCTACATATGAATTACCTGCTGTCCTGGTCACCTGGGCCCCAGGTGTGTATTTAGCTATCATCCATACAGTTTGGCCAGAGGGTACCAGTGGGAATCCTGAAGCTAGAATGTTTGGGGATATCTGTGGGCAAACAGGTGTTCAGGGCAGATGTGCCTATACATGCCATAGGTTTATCGTAATAGCCACATGTATGTGTATACCTAAAATAAGTGTGTTAGTGTTAAAGATTTTTTAAAAATCACTTTATTTAAAAAAAAATAGTGGTAAGAACTTTTGTATTTTTGCTAATCTCTTTAAGGCCTGGCTTAATAGGAGACAGCTGAGTTTTCTTAGCTGCTTCTTCATTCAATCCATTGTGATCTCTTGTTTTGGTTGAAATACATGAAGAAAATCCAGCCTCACTCAGATATATAGTCGGAAAGGGAGGCATATTTTAATAGTCTTTTCAGATAATAATAGATATTTTTCTTTCACATGACACAAAAACTCAACAAGTGATAATTTCTTGAAAGTACGTTGTAACGTAGAATCTGAAAAGTTTCTTTCTCCCTGTTGTTACCGTAAAATCCATCAGATTTTGTACAGTCACACATTGGTCACTGGAAAATATTGGTGCACTGAGTCAGCCGGATCTTTTAAGCGTTGACACATTTCATTACACAGTGTCAGAAACCCCCCACCCATCTCATCAGAAAAGCCTGTAAGTATTGGGAAGACACCCAAGTTCACAGTGGCAGATGCACATTTTACAGCATTCTACTTTTATGCTTGAAAGTTCAAATTTTAAGTTATTAACAAACACTGCCAGTTATCTACCGTGAGAAGACAGGCTTATTTCATCCACGTTCAGGAAAATATCTACCAGATACCCAAGTGTGAATAAGCATAGTTTGTGTCCACCTGTCCCTGCAGTGTTCCATGGAAAAAGCCGTTGGCTCCACTCACAACTCAGTGGCACAAGTGCTTTTCCTTTAGACACCCATCGCCTGGGGAAGAAGGGTTGTACAGACTTCCCACCTTGACGCAAGAAGGTTAAAAAGATGCGTTCCCAGTGGTTGAGATTTCATGAAATGCATGATTACTTCATTTTATTACTTCATCAAAAAAAAACCAAACCCATTGCTGTTGAGTTGGTTCCAACTCTTACTGACCCTAGAGGACAGAGTAGAACTGCCCTATAGGGTTTCCAAGGAGCGCCTGGTGGATTTGAACTGCCAACCTTTTGGTTAGCAGCCGAGCTCTTAACCACTGTGCAACCAGCACTCCATTACTTCATCAAGGACATTCTTAAGTGGAGCTGGCTTTTTTGTTTTTTTACTCAGAGTGTGTGGTGGTGAATGCATGCTCAGGTGCCAGCACTTTCACCCACCATTGGTTTGCACATCAGTGCAAATACCAGCACAGTGAGAAGAGCACACAGAAGCTTAGTCTTATTTTGAAATAGTTTTGACCTCACGGATCCCCTGGAAGGGCTTTGGGAATCCCCAGGGGTCTGCACATCACACTTTGAGCATCACTGGGTTAAGGGATTGCTCACTCTACTTTTTTCTCTTGTCCCTGGGTGGCGCGAACAAGTCAACATTTGAACACTAACGGAAAGGTTGGTGGTTCGAACCCTCCCGGAGGCACCTCAAAAGACAGCCCTGGCGATCTACTTCTGAAAGGTCAAGCCTTGAAAGCCCTATGGAGCAGTACTGCTCTGCACACATGGGGTCATCATGAGTCGGAATTGACTTCAACACCTGGTTTTTGGTGGTTTTTTTTGTTTTTGTTTTTTGTCGTTCCCTACTGAAAACAACCAGACTCGCTAGGACTACTGGCAGGTTTGGGAAGGCGGGCTTAGTTCTTCCCATAATATTTAGAAGTGTGTTCTTTGGCTGTCTCTGGTGTTTGCTGTGTCAAGTAAGGGGTGTGGCACACCTTCGGGAGCCACGAGGGAGGGCCGTCACGGTGCCCTGAAGCAGAAGGTGACCTCGGTTGTGCAGCTTTGCTTTAATTTCCTCATTAACGTGCCGAAACGTGTGTGTGTTCTCGTGTTCTGTTGAACCTGCGATCGTTTTAACCCATCCGTTTGTCTTTTTCATTCCTAGGAGAGAAGGTTGCACATGTACATAGTTTATTGTCAAAATAAACCAAAGTCTGAGCACATCGTCTCAGAATACATTGATACCTTCTTTGAGGTAAGACCCAGGACAGAAATGGAACATCTTTCTGAATCTTTTATTACATTAGATTTCCAGAAATTAAAATATCATTTGTTCCCCAGGTGTTAACGCAGTTCTCAGGATATCAGCCTCAGTGATAAAAGTTCTAAGCCTCTACTTCCTGCCTATAAATCAGAGAAATGAGTGTGAATTCAGTCTGTGGTCACATCCTTTGGCATTCAGAAGGCTGGGGTCATTGTTAAAATAAGTGGGTTTTTTTTGTTTGTTTTTAATTGTACTTTAGATGAAGATTTACAGAACAAATAGTTTCTCATTAAACAGTATACATATTGTTTTATGACATTGGTTAACAATCCCACAACATGTCAACACTCTCACTTTTCGACCTTGGGATCCCTATTACCTGCTTTCCTGTCCCCTCTTGCCTTCTAGTCCTTGTCCCTGGGCTGTTGTGCCCAGTTAATCTCGTTTTGTTTTATGGGGCTGTCTAATCTTTGGCTGAAGAGTGAACCTCAGGAGGGACTTCATTACTGAGCTAAAAGGGTGTCCAGGGACCATACTCTCAGGGTTTCTCAAGTCTCTGTCAGGCCAGTAAGTCTGGTCTTTTTTGGTGAGTTAGAATTTTGTTCCACATTTTTCTCTAGCTCTGTCCAGGACCGTCTGTTGTGATCCCTGTCAGAGCAGTCAGTGGTGGTAGCCGGGCACCATCTAGTTGTGCTGGACTCAGTCTGGTGGAGGCCGTGGTAGTTGTGGTCCATTAGTTAAAATAAGTGTTTTAATCAGTTTTAAATGGAGAGCTCATGACCAATTCAGAATAGTCCTTGATCTAAACTTTTAATCTCTTCTGAGATTTAAGTAAAATATATGTTTATGTGTAAAAGAGAGCAATTGAAAGAAGGCCTTACGTAAGCATTAACAACTGCCTTGAAGAATATGCCGAAAGGTAAAAGTGTGAAACTCAGAGACCCTGAGAAGAAACCCTGAGAAGTGCCCTCACACTGGGCGGTAGGGGTGCTGAGTGGCAGCTTCTTCTCTTGTGACTTTCGCTGGCAACGTTGTAGTTAGCCTTTCTGGCGAGCGCAAGGACTAAAGAACTCCCCTTTAAGAAACAAAACTGAACATCGTTTTTTCGCCTCTAAAACCACAGGACTTAAAGCAGCGCCTTGGCCACAGGTTGCAGCTCACAGATTTGTTAATAAAACCAGTGCAGAGAATTATGAAGTATCAGCTGTTACTGAAGGTAAGAAAGTGGGAGATGCAGACTCTCTTGTCGCAGGTTTGCCGGAGGACGAGGAGGGAGGGTTTGGGTAGGGTGAGGGGAGATTTTTTGTAAATAACTCAGTCTTATCATTTTTGATGTTTAAATATTTCACAGTAAATTTGTAAAAATTTTAATATAACACCTTTTATACTATTTTCTCAATTTTTCACTTACATCAAGTTCTGAATCAAAATGTCAGTAAAAGTGAACGTTTTTCCCCACCTTTGAATACTAATAATTTTCTTTGAGACAACTTTCTTCAGCTCTGTTGACCTTAAATAGTTTCTAATCTTCTTGGAGTCCTCCATAAAATAAACATTTTAATCCCTGCCTTGTCCTCTCTTTTGATTTAGCAGTAGCCCCTGACTTATTGAAATTCTTAAACACAACTCAAGGCAAAATCACACATTTTTCCATGATAAAAAGTGACTATTTAAATGTATCGAGATTCTGTCATATGAAACTAGGACCTGGATACGGAGAGAGACAAGAGCTTGTCTAGGTGTGAAATAGGAACCGTTGCGTGCTTAGATAGATTTGGCCAGGCTCTGCTGTGCCACAGCTTGAAATCCACGCCAGAGTACGTTTTTGTTGCGTTACTGGGAGAGTGAAAAGAGCAAACAGAGCTAACGTGCTTGGCACGGTGCCTGGCACACAGTGAATGATCAGAAAGGCTGGTTGTCTGCTGCTGTCATCACTGCCATCATGCTCCTTCTCCCCGTTTACCTTGCAGGACTTCCTCAAGTATTCCAAAAAAGCTAGCCTGGACACATCAGAACTAGAGGTACCGTACCCTCCCCGCCGTGCCCTCCCCCCAGTCTCCCTCCTGGCTCTCCCCAGGCTCCCCTGGACCCCCATGTGTGTCAGAGGCATGTAGCTATTCCCTGCAAGGGAGGGTCGTCCTAGCGGGCAGTGGCCATGGGCCTCTCCGTGGGCCTCTGCCGCAAGATGGCAGGAGGGAGAGGAATCGGACCTCGAACTGTGTTTTAGGGTTACCACACTAGCTTTCCCTCAGAGGAAACAACTTTGACTCTGCTTTCTCCCCCAACAGAGAGCCGTAGAAGTCATGTGCATCGTCCCCAAGCGGTGCAACGACATGATGAATGTGGGGCGTCTGCAAGGATTTGATGTAATGCAGAGACTATTCTGGAAAACTGCTCCCCTGTCTTCCATCACCTTGTTTGGTCTTGGGTTATTTATCCCCACATATAGAAAGCTCATCTTTTTGCTTGGTTTTCTGTCCTTTCACTTCACTTCAACTGATTGATAATTCCTCTCAACTTCTTTTATGTGCATTTGATTTGCTTTTTGGGGAGCTGCCCCGCTTCAAAGCCCAGGGCCTCACTGCAGAAACCAGCAGGACTGTGTTAGCGTCTTGGGTCCCTTGGCTGTTAAGAGCCGAGTTTCTTCCCCTGGTGCTTAAACCTTGTTAGCTTGGCAGAGAGTAGGCCCAGGGAGGCCCCAAACTGTCTGTCACCCCCTGAGAGCCTGACTTGAGGGCCACTGTGTTCATCGTTAGTCTCACAAACTTGTTTGCGTTGCCAGGCTGCTAACCTTACCTAGTACCTGCTGTGTACCCTAAAGATATTCAGAGCTATTCAGTAAGGAGACGGGAGAGAGCTGTGCTTTTCTTGCCCACTGTTCTTCTAGTGAATTAGGGTTTAGAGTTCGAGCCCTCTGGTTCTCAAACTTAAGCACACGACAGAATCAGCAGGAGGGTTAAAACAGTTTCTTTACTAACTAGCATTTCTAACTAGTTCCTGCCGGTGATGCTGATGCCACTGGTCTGCGGACTAGTTGGACCAGACACTAAGATCCCAGCCGTCGTATTTGATTGTAAATGAGCCCGGTGGTTTATACAAAGGGTGGCAAGGATGTTAGTGTAGATAATTGTTCTCTTTGAGGCTAAGAACTCATTACAGAAAAGGAAAGGGGCTTTTTTTTTTTTTCAAGCTCTGTAAATGAATAGAAGAAAGACATAATTCTGTGGGAGGACATCTAAAGTAACAGCACTTCGGCTATCTTAACCCCCTTTTCCTTGTCGTAGGGTAAAATTGTTGCCCAGGGTAAACTGCTCTTGCAGGACACGTTCTTGGTCACAGACCAGGACACAGGACTCCTGCCTCGCTGCAAGGAGAGACGGGTGTTCCTCTTCGAGCAGATCGTCATCTTCAGCGAACCGCTCGATAAAAAAAAAGGCTTCTCCATGCCAGGGTTCCTGTTTAAGAACAGTATCAAGGTAATGTGCGTCTGTGCGTGTTTTCTCGTGTGCTAACGCATGTACCATCGCGCTGATAAACTGCAGGCTTTAACAGTGACATATGGTGGCTTTTTATATCCTAACACATTAGAGAATCTTCGAATTCACCCCAGCATTGTTTCTGTTTCATTTTACTGTCTCTCGCACATCTCTTGGGTGATTGTTGTTGGTTGCTGTCGAGCCAGTCTTTGACTTATGGCGACTCCATACACAGTGGAACCATTCCCAGGATCAGCTACAGATCAGACCTTTGTGATCCATGACGTTTTCATTGGCTGATTTTCAGAAGTAGATCACCAGGCCTTTCTTCCTAGTCCATCTTAGTCTGAAGGCCCATGGAAACCTATTCAGCATCATAGCAGCACGCAAACCTCCACTAACTGACAGGTGGCAGCTGCACATGAGGTGCATTGGCTGGGAGCCCAACCCAGGTCTTCCGCATGGAAGGAGAGAATTCTACCACAGACTACAGCTGTTCATTTTTACCACAACGAGAAGACCTCTTCTCGCCGTGGGGAATTTCTGTGCTCCACCCTCCCTGGGACCATGTAAAACTGATTTAACTATGGAGGCACAGATTTGGAGTA
>NW_004444052.1:1920917-1928401 GCF_000243295.1 Trichechus manatus latirostris
GTGCGACCAGGAAAGATAACTAACTTGGTGTCGTCATCTCTCATTCGTCCAGCAAGGATTTCTTGTGTTATCAGCGCTGGGCTCAGGGGTGGCCAGACGGTGCAGTCTCTGCCTTGGTGGTGCTTGCTCTATGAAGGAGGAGAAAGACAAGTAAATAAGCCCAAAAAAATCCTGTTGCCATTGAGTCAACTCCGACTCCTCACGTCCCCATGTGTGTCAGAGTAGAGCTGTGCTCCGTAGGGTTTTCAGTGGCTGTAATCTTACTGAAGCAGATCACCAGGCCTTTCTTCTATAGCACCACTGGGTAGATTCAAACTGCCAAGCTTTCAGTTAGTAGCCAAGCCCAAACCGTTTGCACCACCCAGGGACCTATCTTGCTGTTGAGTCAATTCCAGCTGATGGTGACCAAGAATTGCAAGTGGCCCTAATTCCTGTCAAGGAGACAAACCAAGGGTGGGGAGATAGTAACAGAGAAGGAGGCCTGAGCCCAGGAGACAGTCCCTGGGAGAGGCACGCTTCTTCCCGGCTTCAGCTTCCCTGCTTCTGCAGCTATGGGGGCCTCGGGTACAGGGGACTCCACAGGCTGAGTCCTGGAGACCTCACAGAGCACAGACAGATGCTGTCTCCTCTTCCACCTGGCTCCTCACGTGGCTCCTGTGGGCCCTCCAGCCCCCCATGTCTAAACCCGGGTGGGTCTGTCCATGGCTCAGCCTCCAGGCTGGGGAGGCTCTTGGGCCCAGCAGTACCTGGGGAGGATCAGAGACCCTGCACCCAGGGCAGGGGGCTCTCTTACCTCACACCACCCCCTGCCCTTCTGCCCTTACGCTTCTCATCCCCCATCCCCGCCCTGGCCGTTCGAGTCTCCTCACTCTGTGGCCATGTGGTCTCTGCGGGTTCCTCATGACATGCCTGTCACCGGAACGTCCACCCAGTTCAGTGCACAATTCTCTGGACAGAAAGTCACTCCTCTGCCATAGACATTCTCTTCTATACATCATTTTACATATTCTACTTCATCTGTCAAATTACATATTCTGCTTGTGAAATCATATATAGCTTTATAATACACATTAGGCTCATATTTAAGAATTTTGAAATGGGATCATTTTACTCCTGGGGAAGGGAAGTAAGGGATAAAGACTGGGACACCCGGCAGGCACTTGAAAACAGGTAATCTGGTCCACATTTCTGGTTAATTGTACAAGCTACTAGTTAAACTACTGATAATCCCCATTTTTAAAAAAAAAAATTGCCCTTGAGTTGATTCCAACTCATGGTGACCCCATGTATTTCAGAGTAGAACTGTGCTCCATAGGGTTTTCAGTGGCTGTGCTCTTTCAGAAGTAGATTGCCAGGCCTTTCTTCCATGGCACCTCGGGGTGGATTTGAACCACCAACCTTTTTGTTAGTAGCCGAGCACTTAATCATTTGCAACAGCATTGAAAAGCTTCAAGATACCTGTATCTGAGGCAGTAAAAATGGTAGTTCAACCAAAAAGTGGTCGTTCAAGTTCGACAGTGGGCAGACTTTTATTTGCACTTGACCGGTGGCAACCAAGGTTTTGTAATGTTTTTCAGGTGAGTTGCCTTTGCCTGGAGGAAAATGTGGAAAATGATCCCTGTAAGTTTGCACTGACATCGAGGACGGGTGACGTGGTGGAGACCTTTATTTTGCATTCATCCAGTCCAAGTGTCCGGCAAACATGGATCCATGAAATCAACCAAATTTTAGAAAACCAGCGCAATTTTTTAAATGGTAATGTGTTCTGTTCCTGTATATGCATGTTTTTTCCCTAATGTATGCATCCCTGTTACTCTTCTCCCTCCAGTTACATACCAGTAATAAATACAGAACTTCTTTAGCACGCAGAGTATATGAGGCACCGTTCTAAGTGCTGTACATACATCACCACATTTAATCTTCATAACAACCCTATGTGGCCAATACTATTATTGTTCCCATTTTACAGATGAGGAAGCTGAGGCCCAGAGTGATTCATCATTTGCCCAAAGTCACACAAGTGGTTCGTGACAGAGTCAGGATTTAGAACAGGCCGTCTGACTCTCGGGCGAGGGCCCCTTCCCACGACACTGCCCCGTTCTGTCCCACTCGGTCTAGAGCTTTCGATCCCTAGCGCACTTTGAGAATACAGGTCAGGAAATGGAATTGGCCAAACGTCTTGGAGACATTCGCCAAGGGCACTTTAGAATTTCCGTTGGATTGCATTGCAAGTCCACGCCTCCCTCCCCCGGGAAAAGATAAGACAGGGTTCTATTCTTCCTGGCTTCTGCCACACACGTGATTATAGAGGACTTGCAAAACAACTTGGGGGAAAAGTCTTACCAGCAAAGAGAGTGGCCATACTGACCTTACGCTGCAGGTAAGTGCTTCGACTCCTGGTATCTGCAACCTAAAATTACTTGCTTGTTTACTTCCGAGGCTGACATTGACTCTGGTTTTAACTTGGTGATCATTGACAAGCTTTGGGAATTCAGTCAGAATCTAAGTATTCATTTAATCATTTCTTTCCCTTATTCTGTTTCTGTGCCCCAGCCCAGTAGGATGTTTTAATGTTCTTTGTCACAATAAAACCACTTCCACATCTTGCAGAATGTTCAAGAACAGGTACACAGGTACTCAGCAAAAAAAAAGAAAGCCACATGATATTTTTGGCTAAGTGGTAATCAGCTGCCTAGGTGTTCACTCCAGATTGATCATTTCTTACATGTGCACTTCAAATGTGACGCATTTGGGAGGGTAGGGGGTAGAATGTTCCTTCGCATATAGAGGAAGCTTTAGCTCCCGTGGACGTACTGAATGCAGGATTCTTTAGATGTTCTGTTCTTAAGTGGTGGCGTTAAATACCAAGCGTATATAGTTGCTGCTGCTGCTGTTGTTACTAGCTGCTGTCAATTCAGCCCCCAACTGATGACGACCCCATGTGTTACAGAGTAGAACTCCTCCATAGGGTTTTCTTGGCTGTAATCTTTATGGAAGCAGATTGCCAGGCCTCTTCCACGGAGCTGCTGGGTGGATTCAAACCACCAACCTTTCAGTTAGGAGCAATCGCAAATCATTTCCACTACCCAGTCTCCTTACCAAGCATTTAACTAACTTTATAACTGTTGGGAAGTATTTAAACTTTATCATTTTCTTTAATAAAAAAAAAAAAAGAATAAACTGCCACCAAAATTGCAAGCATGATTAGGCCTTGACATTAAAGTTTACTGGACACCTGCCCAGTCTAAGTCATAGTAGTAACACATACGCCACAGGATTGGACTCAGTGCTGCCGGGGAGCTCGGGCACGTTAGCTCCCTTCTTTCTCCTGCTCCTTCCCTGAGAGTCAGACCTCTGTGAGGTGTGTCAGTGCCTCCTGGCAGGAGTTGGTACACCTGACTATTTCTCAAAGGAGTTAACACTTTATGAATTGGTTTTAGTATTTGCCATATATTTCCCTTGGTATCTTTCCTATTTATTTCCTCCAGATGATTATGTAGCAAAACTAAATCACTAATTTGAGAGCTTCATGACCAACAAGGGTCCTTGTCTTTAACTTCCTTTGTCACCTTTGTTCCGTCAAGCAGAGGTGGTCTGTAAAACCAGTTTCTTCTTTGCCAAAGCCACTTCTAGTTTAAAGACGACATTGCAGAGGCTGGGTCAGCCTCTCACACCACGTGGGGGCCAGCTGGTGCTGGCAAGGTCCTCGTGGGGCCTGCCTTGGCAGCACCGCGGTCCCTGCAGGGCAGTGTCATCCTGTGAACACTGACCCTGCTGTGGTGCTCCGGCCACACGGCTCGTTTCCGTTTAGAGGGACGCAGAAGGGTCTGCCCGCCTGCAATTGGGGAACCAGAGTCTCAGAACCCTCATCCTCATTCACTCTGAACCTCCATCACGTTGGCTGTCTCCTGCCCCTCACCCACACACACGTAGCTCCATGGACCATGTAATATCAGCTTGTAATGCAGAGGAGAGTAGCACTGAAGACCTGCCTGTTCCCTCTGTTAACGGATGGTGGCCTCTGCTGCCTCTATGCTGCATGTGTTTGTAGACGGTGATGACATGAGGCTGCGTTAACTGCCCTGTGACTTCATTGTGGGACGTTCCCGTCCACACGTCCTTTTGATTGTATGATGGTCCCTTTTCCTTTGTCCAAAAAACAACAAAACCCGTTGCCAGTTGAGTCGATTCTGACTCATCGCGAAGGAGCGGCTGGTGGATTCAAACTGCCGACCTTTTGGTTAGCAGCTGCGCTCTTAACCACTGCGCCACCACCGCTCCTTTCTTTGCCTGAGGTGGTATTTCCTTGGTGCCCTGGCTGAACCTTTCCTGCTGTGTCTTGCTGTCTTACAGCCTTGACATCACCCATCGAGTACCAGAGGAACCACAGCGGGGGCGGCGGGGGCAGCAGCGGCGGCGGGGGCGGAGGCAGTGGGGGCCCCAGCAGCAGCAGCAGCAACCACAGCGGCGGCCCCAGCAGCTGCAGCGGGATGCCCAGCTCGAGCAGGAGCAGACCCTCCAGGATCCCCCAGCCCGTCCGACACCACTCCCCAGTGCTAGTCTCCTCTGCCGCCTCGAGCCAGGCGGAGGCAGACAAGATGTCAGGTACGTCCGCTCACGGCCCCTCCCTGCCTCCTCCCAGCAGCGGCCTCGCCCCGGAGGCCCCCCCCAGCCAGCCGAGCAGGCCCCCTCCTGGCGGAGAATGTGAGGGTCCCGAGAGAGAAGCCGAGCCGATTCCCAAGATGAAGGTGATGGAGAGCCCCAGAAAGTCCACCAACGGGAACGCCAAGGAGGCGCGGGGGCCCGCGGAGGACGGCCGCCCTAGGGGCAGCCTGGGCGGCCTGCCCTTGGCAAAGCCCCGGCCTGGGGCCATCTCTCCCCTGAACTCTCCGCTCTCCACCACGTTCCCCTCGCCCTTCGGCAAGGAGCCTTTCCCCCCCAGCAGCCCTCTGCAGAAGGGGGCCTCTTTCTGGAGCGCCATCCCCGCCTCCCCCGCCAGCCGTCCAGGCTCCTTCACCTTTTCGGGGGACAGCGACTCCCTGCAGCGGCAGGCGCAGCGCCACGCAGCCCCCAGCAAGGACACGGACCGCATGAGCACGTGCTCGTCAGCGAGCGAGCAGTCCGTGCAGTCCACCCAGAGCAACGGGGTAAGCCCTCCGCGGAGCCCGGCCCCCCCACCCGCCTGTCCCGCGTCGCCATCCGTCCTCTACTAACTCCTGGCCTTGCTGCTGCGCTGCAATAATCAACTCTCCGGTCTCCTGTGCACTGATCACGTAGAAACCTGTGTAGCTTTGTGTATGTGCGTGTGTGCGCGTGAGCCGCGGGCCGGGCGGACGCTCACGGACACACAGCGGACGCAGGCGACTTCCACTAACGCTCTCCTTGCTTTGTGTGTGTCTCCTTAACAAGAGAGAGCTGATCTCTAACCTTCCGAATGCACCAGCTCTACGTCTTTCAAACTTTCCAGCCAGCAGCATACCCTGGGACGTCCTTCCTCCAGCCCTGCTTTTGGAGGGGCCGTTTTCCCTGCTCCACACCCCCGGTTCTAACTGGAACCTCTACGCTTTAAACTCTCCACTCACCGCTGGGTTTGGCTCTTTTATGCCTTAAACTATCTTTGCAGTATTCTTGGCTCATCTGCGAAAAAAAAAAAAAAAAATCCCTCAAGAAAACTTCAAACAGCAACTCAAAGCACACCAAGCTGACAAAAAGGGGGGAAGGAATCTATCCAGTGGGAGTATTACGCCAGCCAGGGTTTCACTCCGAAGAGACTTATAGGGTACCCGGAGATTCCAGCTCCTGCCAATACAGCGGGGCTTGGACGTGGAACTCTCCGCCGGCCAGCAGGGTGCGCAGTGCAGTGGTGCTCACCCGCCTCTGCAGAGGGGCCAGCGGGCATCTGGGCCTCCCTTTATCCCTCACGTTGTGTTCTCAAGCCCAAGGGTTGCTGTGGTGGGTTTCTCCATGTTTCGTGGTTTCCTCATTATCCTACCCAACCGTCTCCTACGTGGCAGGTGGCCTGGCCCCGGACGATGCTTTCCTAAAGGCATGCATGAGTCAATAAGAGCCATTCTAAGGAGTGTGTGTTTGAGATCTTTATAAATTTTTAGTACATTCCCCAAAAAGAATCTGTGTCTCTCTTTATAAAAAAGAAAATCTGACTTCTGCATGTATTTCCTTTTCCTTTCTTCTGGACTTTTATCACTGCCTTGTTGAGTGGATTTGATCTATCCTTTCCTCCTACTTTTTGTTATATGTTTTGTTAAATTCAGTCATTACATTAATAGGTCTTGATATATTTATTTATATTTGAGTCTCATTCTCAAAGATAAGTGGTCAGGGCAGGCCTCCTTTGCGGTGGGTGTTACTGAGGTCCCCATTAGGGGTGTCTCACCGTGTCCTGCCGAGTACAATGCCCTCCAGGTTAGATTTTATAATGCTTGGTGGGCAGGTGAGCATCAGCACACGGATTCAGTCAGAGAAGGAGGTGCCAGTGCCCAGGAAGAACCCAAGCCTGCAGCACCTGCTGGCAGCAGGGAGTCTCCAGGTGTGGGCATGGCCCACAAGACCTGCCCCGCATCCTCTCCTGAGCTTCTGCTAACTTGGACGCCCCATTAAGCAAGAGGCATTCTCAGAGTCCGTGCTTCGGAATGAAGACCTCAAATGCTCCTATCTGTGAGCCAGTGCTGGTCACTGGGTGTTCATCCGGGGATGCTCCCCTGAGATGAAGGCACATTCTGTGTAACGTGTTCCAGCAAGTTCTCGGTTGGGAGATTTACCTAGTATTTCTACCTCCCGCTTTTTCTGATGTGGCAGGTAACCTGACATTGCCCAACAGTGTTTACAAAACCAGTTGTTGTCAAGTTGATTCCAGCTCATGGTGACCTCATGCGTGTCAGAGTAGAGCTGTGCTCTGTAGGGTTTTCAATTCCTGATTTTTTAGAAGTAGATTATCAGGACTTTCTCCAGAGGTTCCTCTGGGTGGACTCAAATCACCAACCTTTCAGTTATCAGCTGATCACCTTTCCCATTTACACCACCTAGGACTCCAGCAGTGTTCTGGACAAGTCAAAATGCCTTACAGAAATGCCTAGCTGGGAACGTGCTAGAGGGCTAGAGTGGGGATTTGAAATGTCCTCCAGGACAAGTATTTCAGTTAAAAGGAACCATCTCTCCGCCCTGCCCATTTGGGCCAAATTATCCACAGGGCATGTTAGCAGAGGTGTTCTTTCTCACAGCCTCGTCCATGGACTGTCTGAGGTCACAGCCAAACAGCTCCTCTAACCCTCGACCCAGGCCCTTTGTCCCCTTTATACGGATACCACCTGTGGGAGGTTTTGCCAAGAGCAGGGATCAGCCTGAAGAGTGGCTGTGTAGGTGCACGCTGTGCCTGCGACTCTGTGGCCTGGCCTCTCTAAACATGCACAGGCCAGTCACTCCCAGCCCCGGCTCTCGCAGGCCAGGAGGCCCTGGCCAGTCACTCC
>NW_004444052.1:1928501-1940228 GCF_000243295.1 Trichechus manatus latirostris
CAGGCCAGGAGGCCCTGGCCAGTCACTCCGAGCCCCGGCTCTTGCAGGCCAGGAGGCCCTGGCCAGTCACTCCGAGCCCCGGCTCTCGCAGGCCAGGAGGCCCTGGGCAGATTGGCTAACTGCCCGCCTGCTCTGTAGGGTCCCACCCACTCTGTAGGGGCATGAGGACCATGCCCACAGGCAGGGCGATGGCTGTGAGCGTTAAACGAGGTGGATTTTAAATGCCCAGTACACCGCCCAGCACATTGGTTGTGTTCAGAAAGCAGAAATAGCTATTACTATTGTGGCAAAGGACTGAAGTTATGACACATAGCCTAGTGTGATGTATTTTTCAAAGCAACTGAGCCACAGAAGTTTTTTTGTTTAAATTTTCTAGCAAGTTTGTCTTTGTAATCTCCAAACTATGGGGTATTGCCATATGGGTGTGAATAATAAAGTACATGCTAAAAAAGTCTGCAGCTGTCTAAAGGAAGGCACAGGCTTCAGCCTAGCGTGCATGAGGTCCTCTGAGCCAAGGGGCCACACACAACAGTGGTCTCCACATGGTGGGAGCGACCTAGGAGACATCCCAGCAGAGACAAGGAAGGAAAATGGGTAGCTCCTGTGTATGTTTTAAGTGTCCCGGGTGGGTAGAGATCTGCTGTCCTGGTCCCTGAAGGTCACAGTGCACTGGCGTGTGGGCTTCCCCAGGCTCTGCCTCCCAGGACAGAAGACCTTTCTGCAAGGTCTGCTTGTGTACAGAGCAGCCCTCCTGTGCCCCCTTGTCGGCTCTAGCCACGTGCTGACACCAGCTTGGTAGCACCAGGGCTGACTGCGACCGTGGCAGGTTATCTGACAATAGGGTCTGAGCTGCCAGGCCCTGCCCTGGCCTCCAGGAGCCCAGCAGAGGCCAGGTTGTTGGAGCCAGGAATACGTGGGCGTTGTCCTTAGTGTGAGCTCACAGGACCAGGGTGCTTGGTGCCATCCCTACCTCCCAGCTGCGGGCAGAGGGGACTTGGGCAAGATGCAGCTCAGTGTTGAGCAGTGGTCTCTGCTCTGTCCTCCCCCCTGGAACAAATCTGTCACTTGTGAAATGAGAGCCAGGCACACGACGGGCGTTCGTGTTTCTGGCTTCTACTCAGTTGCTCCCACCACTCAGCTTGTATCCTTAAGAAATCATCTGTATGTTGCTCTTGCAATCTTGCCACACTGACTAAGCGGACAGTTACTGAGTGCCTGCTACATGCCAGTCGCTGTGCTGGAGACTAAGGATACAGTAGTGATACGGAGATGCGGGCCTACTAGGGCTGCAGCATCAGGGGCAGGCCGTCCCACTCAAGGGCTGGTCCCGAAGCCTGTCAGATGTCGGGCGCAGGTGACAGTGGCGCCTGTAGCCACTGTCTGCTGTGTGTCCCTATGGCAACAGCACTTTGGGACCTCAACTCACGCAAGCTCCTAGGAGGGACCGCCAAGCGACGACCGCTAAGTGGGGCAGAGCAGCTCTCTATAGAGGCCAAATGGTAGTGGGTTTACTTTTCAGGTATTTCACATTCTTCCTTTTAGAAGGGAAAAAGTAGAGACGATTAGGCACGCCAGGGACTTAGGGTGGTTCTAGAATATACTTTCTTGACAAGTTTCATCTGGCAGATTTGGTGATTTCTTCATCATTTAATCTATCACTGAGCCAAAGTGGCTTTTAAATTTAATAACACTTTTTTTTTTTAACGAGCATGATATCACAATCACATTACTGTGTCTGGGTTTGGTATAACCTGACGTGGCGTCAACATGAGGGTTAAGCTGTTGCTTTGAAGGCATGAGAAAGGTCAGACCGTGATAATAATCAGGCTTCAAAAAATAGTGTCATCACCAAGGTGGTTTTTTTTAGATTGTTCCTAGAGAAATCCTGATTTTTTCAATTATTGAAAAAGATACACCAGGTTAGCAAAAAGGAGTCTAAAGAACAGTTAGACCTGCCTCACAAGTGTCTGGTAGGCCTGCTGCAGGTGGTCCTGTAGTGGTACAGAGTGACAAGGGAGTATGTGTCACCCACCTCTCACTTCAGTCCCCTCTGCCTTTTTGTCCCCTCGTCCCCTCTACAGAGTGAAAGTAGCAGCAGTAGCAATATCTCCACCATGTTGGTGACACACGATTACACGGCAGTGAAGGAGGATGAGATAAACGTCTATCAAGGAGAGGTCGTTCAAATTCTAGCCAGCAACCAACAGAACATGTTTTTGGTGTTCCGAGCCGCTACCGACCAGTGTCCCGCCGCTGAGGGCTGGATTCCGGCCTTCGTCCTGGGGCACACCAGTGCAGTCATCCTGGAGAACCCCGATGGGACTCTCAAGTGAGTGTCCACCCGCCCTCCCACTACAACTCATAGTGACCCTATAGGACAGAAGAACTATCCCCATAGGGTTTCCTAGGCTGTAAATCTTTACGGAAGCAGAACTGCCACGTCTTTCTCCCACAGAGCAGCTGGTGGGTTCGAACCACCGACCTTTCGGGTAGCAGCCAAGCACGTAACCATTGTGCCACCAGGGCTCCTACTGAAATAAGACAAAGGAGCCTGGAAGGGCAGAAGTGCATGGCAGGGAAAACAGTGCCATCATCTCATTGGTACAAGTTCATGTCTGATCAGATGTGTCACCGCAAAGTGAGGAGGGCTGTCCCTGCACCTGTCAGTCTCTTTCTAGCAGGTTCTTTGCATAACCTGCATTTAGTACCACATGACTTGTACAGGTCACTAACATAAGTTAGTCCCGGGAGGTCTTGGGTGGGGAGTAAGGAGTCTGCAGGGGAAGGTCAGTGAAGGTATCCACCTGTAAATGGCAGGTGGAGACCTGGGTACCGCCACAGTCAAGCCTAATACATACTGGAAGGTTAATTTATTTAAGAAACTTGAAACTAATTTGCTGCATTAAACATTATTTTAAATTAAGTCAAATCTGGGTGCGGATTTAAAACCTCTCCCTTCCCTGAATCTCCCTGAAGTGCTTGCTGTGGGAGGGGGCAAGCCAGATAGCTCCTCCTCCTGGGGTTCTGAGGTGGAAGCAGGCAGACCTTTGTGATCTTTGAAGCCTCCACGGCTTCAGCCACAAACATCAGCCCACACTCACTGGTTGTGGTTTTTCCTCACTGAGCCTGGCCGAGCCCTGGGCTGGGCTTGGGCGCAGGCTGGGTCTGGCACCCCACTCTGGTCTGTGAGGCCACAGCCGGCACCCCCACCCTGGTCCACACAGCCCCAGGCTTGGCGCTGACATCCCAGGGAGGCTGGGCCCGCTGCTGCTCCTAGGATGCGCCCTCGTCCTGTCCCTCTTTGATATGTAGAAATCTTTTAGCTCATTGTTCAAGAATCTCACTTTATACTTTGTTTCTTCAAAAATAGTTTTAGGTGCCTTTAAATTTCCATCCTTATAAGTAATTTCTTTACTTGTCTCGCCTTCTGGTTATTGAGGATCACAGGAAAGTTTTCTTTAGCAGAGATCTCTGTGGTAAAGGGTCTGCAGTCACCCTTTCTGCCCTTGAGTTAAACATTCAGTTCTTCTATAATGCCCTCAGGCATCGTTGGCTGAACACTGGAAAGGCGTAGCGCTAACGATGGATTATTTTCCCTCTAGGAAGTCAACATCTTGGCACACAGCACTCCGTTTAAGGAAAAAATCTGAGAAAAAAGATAAAGACGGCAAAAGGGAAGGCAAGCTGGAGAACGGTTACCGAAAATCGCGGGAAGGACTCAGCAACAAGGTATCTGTGAAGGTGAGTGGGTGCATGGCCTGGAGCCCCCGTGAGCACAGGAAGCTCAGGTTGAGCTGGGGAGCCCAGGGGGGCCAAGCCCCGCAGGGCTGGCCCTGGGCTTCCCTGGGACTGTCCCCCGCCCACACCGCCCCCTCCGCCCTCCAAGGATCGTTCTGCGTGGTCTTCTGAGAAGGCTCTGTGGGACTGTGCCGGTGGGTGCACGTGTGCTTTTCAGCAGAGGTCTTACAGGGAACCAGGCACACACGTGCACAGCTCCCCAGGTGCTGCGTCTTACAGAGAATGGCGTGTGGTTTCTACATGAAGCAGGGAGACTTGGTTCCCAGAAACAGAAAGTATGCAAACACCGTGTCTGGGGCTCCTTCCTCCGCCTTCCGGCCTCAGACCACAGGGGAGTGACTGATGTGGAGACCGACGCAGACTCAACTGCTTTAACAGAGCCCCTTGGGGCTGCTGTAAACAGTTTCTACCCGTTGCATAGAATCAGTTCCGACTCTTAGCGACCCTGTAGGGCAGAGTAGAACTACCCCATAGGATTTCTTTATGGAAGCAGACTGCCACATCTTTCTCCCGTGGAGTGGTTGTTGGGTTCAAACTGCTGACCTTTTGGTTAGCAGCCAAGTACTTAACCACTGCACCACCAGGATTCCTTATCCAACTTCTAGTTTTCTGTGATCAGATTGCCTTATACCTGTGGAGGTTTCACCTGGAGAAAAGCAAAAAAAAAAAAAAAAAAAAAAAGCCAGGAAAGGAAATCCGAGCACCTGGCAGAGCATGGGTTGTTTCCAGCAGCTGACCCAGCCCTGGAAGGGAGTGGATGGCTTCCCAGCTCCGCAGTGTTTGGGGGTGGGGTGTAGGAAGGAAAAAACTCACCCAAATTAAGATGACATGAAGCTTTCACGGGCTTTTAAAGACAGTGAAAACAAACGTGGCCTAGCTTGATCAACACCCAGACAGGTCAAATTAGATTTGTCCTCATCTTTCAAAAAGAACTGTATGTAGCCCTGGATTGAAAGTAGTACCCCTTAAAATAGTTCTTCATTTTGGTTGATACCTGTTTGCTTTTCCATTTCAGCTTCTCAATCCCAACTACATTTATGATGGTGAGTTCTGTTACTGTTTTCTTCTGTCTTGGAGACAGAGGTCTGGGGAGCATCTCCCAACACTCATGTGTAGCCGTGGGGTGTTTTTCTGTGGCGCTCTGGGCTTGGGCGGCGCCCCGTGTCTTACTGGTTTCTCAGGGAAGTGTCGGTGGGCTCGGGAGGGGAGCACAGGGCACCTGGCGCTGACCTGCCCCTTCCCCTTCCAGTTCCCCCAGAATTTGTCATTCCATTGAGTGAGGTCACGTGTGAGACAGGGGAGACCGTTGTTCTTAGATGTCGCGTTTGTGGCCGCCCCAAGGCCTCCATCACCTGGAAGGGCCCTGAACACAACACCTTGAACAATGACGGTCACTACAGCATCTCCTACAGGTAAGGGGGCCCCCGGGGCCGGGGTGTGCCGCTGAGGCTCTCCCCTCACTGTGACTAACGTGTCCTCTGTTTCTTCGGTCGCCTTCGCACTCAGGCTGCCCCGTGAGGGAACACGTTCATTCCTGGGTGTGCAACAGGGACCACTTACATCCCTCCTCAGCCCTTGGGCTCCTGGTTCCCTGTGGCCCTGAGGGGGAGGTTAAATGTTGGGCTGGCGACAGGGGTGCTGAGCCTTCCTGACGCCCGCGTGTCTCCTGTGTGGCAGTGACTTAGGAGAGGCGGCTCTGAAGATCGTCGGCGCGACCACGGAGGACGACGGCCTCTACACGTGCATCGCGGTGAACGACATGGGCGCCGCCTCGTCGTCAGCCAGCCTGAGGGTTCTAGGTAAGCTGCTCCATCCAGGGCCGGCCTCTGAGCGGCCGGCGAGTCCCACTTACCCAGGGCGAGACGGCATCTCTCAGCAGTCTGAGTCTCTGCACTCGACGTGGCCGGAGATGTAGCAATAAGTCACTCGCTAGGCCTTCCAGAAGAGAGCTGCAAGTTGAGACCATAGTCACTGGGAAGGTGACCTGCAGCGCTGCTCACAGGGCCTGGGAGAAGAGAAGGAGGAAGGGGGTGTGGGCGGTGAAGGCCTCTGACCACCACCACTTGGCATTGGAGCTTCTAGCGGCCAGCCTCTGAGTTGGAACCTAGGGCTTCCTGTGCCCACCATACTCGCACATCTGTTACCAGGCTTCCCTGTTGACTCTTTGAGTCTAAGAGAATCTAACCTAAGTCGGCCTCATTTAGAACTGAAATAAAAAGGAAGGTAAAGTGGGCCGAGCACCAGCCTGCCAGGCTCTGTGCCTGTGTCCTAGGTCCTCACAGCCAGCCTGCCAGGGCGTTTTGTCCTCCCTGTCCTTGTGCTGCGGGACCTGCACTTCTCTGCTCTAAGGCCCTCGCGCTCTCCTCAGCTAAACTGTAAGCCACTCGGGGCAGAGCCCACATCTGAGGCCTCTTTTCAGCTCTTGATTGGTGTCTCATTGCAGTTTGAGGAAGGCCCACAAGGCCCGGCAAGGCTGTGGAGGGCGCCCACCCCGTCAGCCCCCCGGGCATGAGAAGCTGCGAAAATCTAAACTATACGGTGACTAGAGGCCTGGCACGCCCTGCCTGCAGACAGGAAACGGAATCCTTCTCAGAAGCTTTATCTCACACACTGTAACCTCACTGAAGCATTCTGAATTTTGGATCGCCTTGAATCTGAGATTACAGAACCACTGATTTTCTCATTTTGAAAAGATCCGACGGAGATTATGCAGGTGGCTTTTTACCTTCAGTCAGTACTGAGAACTTAGGGAGTCAGAGAGATGAGACCCCCCTGCCAGGAGACACCAGTAGGGAGGTAATAGGAGAGGAAGCAGTGCTGTTTCTGTCACATAACCCATCTACTGCCCCCAGCGGTCTTCAGAGGACGAGCATCTCACCTTGTCACACGGCCCTCTCCCAGGTGACATCCCCGTCTCCATACTGTCCTCCCTGAGAAGCTGTTTTATTTGCAGTCATCAGTGCTTTGTTGTTTTGTTTTTATTGGTGTGTTTGTGAGCCACGTAGTAACATGGTTCCTGTGCTGTCTGTGTGGAGGTTGTCCCACCAGCTGCCAGGGCCACCAGCCTACTCCCTCTGGCCCCCACTGCCTCCAGAGCCTCTCACACGTTTAGGCAGCAAAGGGCTGGGCTGCATTCCCTCTGAGTCAGGGCAGGGACACTGCTCTTTAAGGCTGGGCCACAGGAGGCCATCCTGAGTCTGTAGTCGTCAACATTGCGGCCACGAGGACGTGTGCGAGGGTTTGTAATTGTGCCAGAGAGAACGGCACAAAAAGAAAGCCCTGTCTGTCACTAGTCAGGGTAGCGGTGGCCCCTGGGGAGAAAGGGGGGTGTGGTTTGGGTGGGCCAAGCAAGAGAGGTTCTGGACATTGCGGTGCTCTATTTCTTAATCTGATGCTGCTTAAGGAGTTGACATTTATGGTTGTATGTAATACTATGTAGTTGACATTTCTGGATGTATGTAATACTAATAAAAACATTCATTTAAAAAAAAAGCAAGCAAACCCATTCAGAAGGAGAAAAAAAAATAGAGGAGGGGTATTACCTTTATGGAGGTACAACTCCATTTATTTATTTTTATTGTGGCAAAATATATAAAACAGTTGCCATTTCAGCCATTTTTAAGTATACAATTCAGTGACAGTTACGTTCACAATGGTGTGCAGCCGTGACCACTGTCTGTTTCTAGATTTTTTCATCCGCTTTAACAGAAACTCAGTATTTCTCAGTGGGATTTGGTTGATGTTTCACAGTGGCGAAGTAGCTTTATTTTTATAAGTGAGCTCCGTCTGTAATTCCTCACTAGGTGGTAGAAGCCGTGAGTAGCGAAGCGTTAGCTGTACAGGCAGCGGGAGTTAGTACAGCCTCACCACCGCCGCACTAACAAAGCAGACCACCAAGACATGTGGGTCCTTGGGTTTAAGTGACTGAACGGAAGGCATTGCTTCATGTACGTGTCCTTTAGTGAGTGCTTCTTTAGCACCTTGTGTGTGCTGGGTGCTGGCCTGGTTTCCAGGAGGATCTGACCTGGTGGAGTTTACAATGCATAGAGGCAAGTAACACTGCTAGTCAGGAGGCTGGGCGCCCCAGCAGAGGTGCTAATGGTTGGTTATAGGAGGAGATGACTTCCCACCTGTGAGTGGATCAAGGAGGGCTTCAAGGAGGAGGTGACATCACCCCACAGAGCCTCGATAAATGAATTCCCATGTGGACATGGTTTAAGGAAATGCCATTCCAGGTAGCCACCCAGGCAGAGGTGAGAACCCTCACAGGTTGTGTATAAAAAAAAAAAGTCACCATCAAGTCGATTCCAACTCAAATAGCGACCCTATAGGACAGAGTAGAACTGGAAGCAGACTGCCACATCTTTGTAACACAGAGCAACTGGTGGGTTCGAACTGACAACCTTTTGGTTAGCAGCCAAGCACTTAACCACTGCACCACCAAGGCTCCTTCAGGCCACAGGTAGAGATGAGCAAATGGTTGCCGTGGCTGTAGCCCAGGGCAGGTGAAAGGACAGAGGAGGAAATCGGGGTGGAGAGAGAAGGCTGGGTCAGTGAGACCCTGACCACAGGGGCCCGGGAAGGCCTGGGAGCAGACCAGAGCTGTGCTCCCCATGGCCGACAGGCAGCCGGCTGGGGTGATACGGACTCAGCCTTCATTATGCTTTTTGCAGGAGGACAGCAGAGAGGATTGCTGGATTTTCCTTTGCTATGTGTACTACTAGATCCATTAGTCACGGGTGGTTGAATTATACAGGCCATTGTCTAATAAAATGCTGTCCATGTTTCCAGTTTATAATGATTTATTAACCCTGTAAACCCTGGGTATGTTAATGAATTTAATCCAGTAAGCCTTGGTTTCTCGTGGCTGAAGGAGGACATTGAGCTGACAGACCTGTCCACTGTGAGTCAGTATGGCTGGGTGACTAGGAGGAGATGGTCTGTCCAAGTGAAAGAAAACACAAGCCACATATGTCATGGTAAAATTGTTCTCATCACATTTAAAAAAAAAGAGGTGAAATTAGTTAAGTTAATTAACATTTAGTTTATCCCAATAGAGCCAAAGTGTTTTGATTTCAACATAAAATCAATATTTTATAAAATTTTTTAAGTTTTTTTTTAATCTGGTGTTTCTTAATTCCTACAAGCCACGATTGTTATTGTTGTTGTTACTATTATTGTCTTCACTCCCTTTGTTGTTGGGTGCTGTCGAGTGGATTCGGATTCACAGCAACCCCATGTGACAAAGTGGAGCTGCCCCATAGGGTGTTCTAGGCTGTAATCTTTATAGGAGCAGGTCGCCAGGTCTTTCTCCTGCAGAGCCACTGGTGAAGTGAAACCGCCAACCTTTTGCTTAGCAGCTGAGTGCTTAACCTTTGCACCATCAGGGCTCCTTTTTAAAAAAAAAAAAAATTTATTACCAAGCTATTTTGCATTCTTTTTTTTCATACTGAGTCCCCACATCTGGTGTGTGTTTTACACACACAGTACATCTTCCTTCAGACTAGCCACACTTCAAATGCCCGATGGCCTCCTGTGATCACCGTGCTGGCCAGTGTGGTCCCATAGACTTCTTACCCAGGCAGCTCTGTAGAAAGCTGAGCTCAAAATCCCATAGGGTCGTATAGGGTCCTATAGTGTCGCTATCAGTCGGAACCAATTTGACAGCAATGGCTTTGGTTTGGTTTGCCCATGAGCTGGGAATCCTCACGCTCAGAGTAGATGCTGGTCTTCTTGCAGGTCCAGGGAGTGATGGGATCATGGTGACCTGGAAGGACAACTTCGACTCCTTCTACAGTGAAGTGGCTGAGCTCGGCAGGTACGATACGAAACCAGGGCACTCTCGGAAAGAGCAGAGCCAGATGTAGCACAGCGTATGAGGAGACTGATAAAGTTAAAACCATGTGTCATGTCAGCAGTTGGAAATTATATTATAGCAGAAGTGTAACCTGTAATCACCTTCACTCCCCCAGTGTTTAATATCTAACAAGTCTGTTTCAGCGAGAGTTCCAGGAGAGAATTCAGGCCAGAGGCCCTAAGCCATCCACTGGATGTAATGAACTAATGCCTCCCCTATCTAGAATCATGCCAGCTGTGTACTGTCCTTAGCAGAATTAAGACAGAGTCGCCCAAACTGTGACTTGCTCTTCTCATGGAATGCTAGTTGAGAAGGCTGAACGTGTTCTTCACATTTCAGTTGTGCCTGGAGATTTAAAAGAATGACCCCTTCATTAGATGGAGGATCTGTTAGGACTGGATGGAGCAGCAGTTAGGACGCTAGCTGGTCTCACCCGCGTCAGGAGGAAGGGGCTCTTTTTCTCTAGAGGAGGCAGCCCAACCCGGGCGGTGGCTCAGCAGTGCCATCAGCATCCCTGCTCCACTAGGCATCATGTCCTGTGTGGCAGGAGGAAGAAGATGGAGGAGGAAGGTCAGAGAGGCATGCCAGCGGAGCCTGTCTCTTTGAAAACACTTCCCAGGAATCTCTGCCCAGCAGCCCCCTTGCACATGCACCACAGCTGGTCCCGTGGCTCCTGCATCCGTGGCTTATAACACATCACACCAACACTTGCTGTCTCAACAGTGATGTATTATTTCTCATGTGCTCTGGATAGACTGGGCAGTCACTGTGTGGTTTCCTGCACTCAGTCAGCTGGCACACCCTCGCTGACTCAGGCCTGGGCGCCAGGTCTCACTCCACGTCCGAGTTCACCCTGGGCTTCCCCAGATGACGATGGAAGCATCCCAAGAGAGCAAAAGCAGAAGCTGCAAAGCGTCTTAAGAAGTCACGCAGCTGCACTTGCTCCACGTTTCCCCCTCATTCTGTAGATCCAAACCAGACACGGCCAGCCCAGGATCAGGATGAGACACGGGCTCCACCTCTTGATGTATGTGGGGAGTAGCAAAGAATTTGTGGCTGTCTTTCATCTACCACCGTCTGCCCTCTGGCCTGAGATTTACTTACAGTCCTCACACGTGCCAAATATACTTACCTCCTCCCTGTTGTTCGGTACCGTCAGTTGGTTCAGACTCACAGCAACCCTATGTACAACAGAATGAAACACTACTGGCCCTGTGCCACCCTCACAACCACTGCTGTGTTTGAGTACATTATTGCTCCCTCAACCCCCCAACATCTCATTATAACAACAGGGTCAGGCTTGAGGTCCAAGATCTTGTTATCCAGAAGTCTCAGTGCAGATAAGGCTCCCAGGTGTGGTTCGTTGGGTACGATGGGACCTGTGAACTGGAGAGATGAGCTACCTGCCCCCCACACACGCAGTATGCACGCACATGCAATGCAGCATGCACGCACACAGGCAGCATGCACACACACACAGTGCAGCATGTACACGCACACAGGCAGCATACACACAGTGCAGCACACACACAGTGCAGCATATACACACACAGTGCAGCATGTACACACAGTGCGGCATATACACACACAGTGCGGCATATACACACACAGTGCGGCATGTACACACAGTGCGGCATGTACACACACAGTGCGGCATGTACACACACAGTGCGGCATGTACACACAGTGCGGCATGTACACACAGTGCAGCACACACACAGTGCAGCACACACACACAGTGCAGTATATACACACACAGTGCAGCACAAACACAGTGCAGCATATACACACACAGTGCAGCATATACACACACAGTGCAGCATATACACACACAGTATGGCATACGCACACAGTGCAGCATATACACACACAGTGCAGTATATACACACACAGTACAGCATATACACACAGTGCAGCATGTACACACACAGTGCAGCATATACACACAGTGCAGTATGTACACACACAGTACAGCATATACACACAGTGCAGCATGTACACAACAGTGCAGCATACACACAGTACAGCATATACACACACAGTGCAGCATGTACACACACAGTGCAGCATAT
>NW_004444052.1:1940880-1944904 GCF_000243295.1 Trichechus manatus latirostris
ACAGTGCAGCATGCGCACGCACAGTGCAGCACACAGTGCAGCATGTACACGCACAGTACAGCATGCACACACACAGTGCATTATGCACACACACATGCAGCACACATCTATCAAACAACAGCAAGGCATAGGACAAGGACTGCAACAGATACTCCTGTTGAGACAGTGAGCGGGAGCAGGGTGACCTGGAGGCACCGAGCATGTTATCCCAAACGTCTTCTCTTTCCCAGGTGATGACAGTTTTCCGTGAGAACTAAAGGGGAAGCTGTCTTGTAAGGCCTAGGCTGGAGAGTCTCATAATACTACTTCTGCCCCGTTCAGCTGGTCAAAGGAAGTCACATGACCCAGATGCAGGGGTGAGGAAATCAGCCCTGCTTCTAGAAGGCAGGAGTGACGGAGTCCCACGGCTGCGGGGCCTGGACACGGGCATCATTCACTGGGGCCACCGTGGCCCCCTAGACCAGCCCCTCCACAGAAGTGGCCGGAGGAGCAGTGGCTGTGGAAGGGGCTTGGGCCGTCAACCAGTGGAGACCGTCCCGGTTCAGCCTACGTACGTTAAGAGTCTTTTCTCCTCGACACGTGTCAGTATCCCTGAGCAACTGTCTTGTTAACATCTTCTCCAGGGGCAGATTCTCTGTCGTTAAGAAGTGTGATCAGAAGGGAACCAAACGAGCAGTGGCTACCAAGTTTGTGAACAAGAAGTTGATGAAGCGTGACCAGGTCACCCATGAGCTCGGAATCCTGCAGAACCTCCAGCACCCCCTTCTCATTGGTCTCCTCGATACCTTCGAGACCCCCACCAGTTACGTCCTGGTTCTAGAAATGTGCGTACACACCTGACTTAACTCCCCTCCTTATCACCTCAGCCTCAACTTCGAGTACTTTCCTTTCTCGTGTGTGGGAGGCAGGGGGCGCTCCCTAAGTACGAGTGATAGAAACTGGGATTTAGTATTCACAGTGCTGCTAAAGCACGTGCTTACTGTCAGAGAGCACGGTGTAGGGCTTTACAGCAATGACAAACAGAAGTAGAGTCTCCAGTCCATGCTATTCCATCCAGGGAGCCATCCCACCTCGTGTCAGAGCAGCTCTGTCCCCCCAGGCTCCGCGCCGGCTCCCAGACAACCAAGGGGCCCAGAGTGGTCAGCCACCTGGGCACTGCCCATGGATCCCGAGGTTGACCTGACACTGTGCATCTGCTCAGGGCAGTCCTTGCTCAGAGGGACAGTTGGCGTGGTCTCTCTGAGACCTGCTTGCATCCACTTCTTCAGGCATCTGACTCCACCCCAGGGCCAGCACTATCTCGGGCCTCCTGCCAGCGGAAAGGACAGGACCGAGTAGAAGGGGAGGGTGAGTGCACCTCCCCTGAGAAGTGAGTGTGTGGGCACTTCAGCTGAGCAGCCTTGCTAGACTCGATGGACTTGGTGGCTTCTGTGTGAGGCCTCAGTGAACAGTTCAGTTCCTGAAAAGCCCGTGATCCTAGACCAGCAATCTCCAACTAAGGGTAGCTTTGCCTCCCAGGTTACAGGTGGAAGTGTCTAGAGACATTTTTGGCTGTCAGATGTTGGCGAGGGGGTGGATTTGCTACCAGCATCCTGAGGGTGGAGGCCAGGAATGCTGCTAAACATCTGTCACGCACAGGACGACCTCCCTCAACAAAGAGTTGTCCATATCAAGATGTCAGTAGTGCTGCAGTGGGGGTACCTTGCCCTTCTCACGTTCTAACCTCAATGAAACGTCCTTGCATTTAGTTTCGTAAAAATTCCTGTTCTCCTTTTTAGGGGAGTCGTTTTATACATTTCTGTAGATTCCCAGCTTATTTTCCACTTTACCGCTACTTGTAAATTGTTGCTCCATTCTTAGGTGGGGAGGGTAGGATTAGCAGAACCTTCCACGGAGTCACACGGGCAGGTTCACCAGGAGGCTGGGGTGCAGGTTTTGACCCCTCGTTCGCACAGCCTCCTTCGATGCCCTGTACCTGACCTGGTCGTTGGATTCTTTTGCTTGAAGGGGTCTGTCTGGTTCTAGAAGCTTGCTGACTGATAGCAACTGCGTGTCTTCCCTGGGGATTTTTAACAAGAATGGTTGCTAGAGTCCTTGTCAAAATTCTCCTACAAGGTTTAAAATGTCAGTGCTTTCAAGTGTCATTTCTTTCACTGGAGAACTGAATGGTTTGGCCTCACCATAGTGGTTGATAGGATTTATTTTTGTAACAAATCACGACCGAATGCTCACTGACTACTACCTAATGCTAGACAAGGGGTGATCTTCCTCTACAGTTCTGTTCTCTTTTGCGAGCAGAGAGCAGCCTCGACCAGTGGTTTAGAGATGCTAGGGCCAGATCAAAAAAAATGAGAACACAAACCTATTGCCACCAAGTCAGTTCTGACTGACGGCCCCCGGTGGGTTTCAGAGTAGAACTGCACCATAGAGGTTTTCTTTACTATCATCTTTGTGGGAGCAGATTTATCAGGTCTTCCTTCCAGTGTGCCACTAGCTGGGTTCAAACCATCAACCTTTAGGTTAGTAGTCAAGCGCAAACCGTTTGCACCACCCAGGAACCTTTGGGACCAGACCAGCTCGTTCCAATTCCACCTTCTACGCTTACGAGCTGTATGACCTTGGGAAAGCTAGATACCTTCTCTGTGCCTTAGCTTCCTCATCTGTACAGTGGGGACCGTGATGGCACTTTCCTCAGAGCGTTGTCATGGGGATTAAATGAGTTGATGTAAAGCATTTAGTCCTTGGCCCATGTGCCCATACCTGTTGCCGTCAAGTCAATTCCAACTCATAGCCACCCTATAGTACAGAGTAGAACCACCCAATAGAGTTTCCAAGGAGGGGCTGGTGGATTCGAACTGCTGACTTTTTGGTTAGCAGCCATAGCTCTTAACCACTACGCCACGAGGGTTTCCGGCCCATGTGCAGTGCTGTATAAAATCATTTCAGAGTAGGAAGACTTTTGAGTTTACCATGAAGAACCTGCTATATTGTCTATTTATTTACATTACCTCGTTCAGTGTTCACATCACCCATTTTACGGGTGAGGAAACTGAGGCTCAGAGTGGTGGCATGACGTTATTTTCTCACTCGGCAGATGTATACAGAAGGCCTCCTGGGCCAGGCCCTGCCCATGTAGCTTGTCTGTGGGTGTGTCCGCTCATCAGCCAAGGCAGGGTCTGAATCCAGGCTTGCTGGGGACGGACCCTCCTGACCTTTCTCTGCTATGCCACCCAGCTCCCTCTAAGTTTGGGGATACTTTGCTCCCCACTGACATATTCATGATGAAGTTTAAAAAAAGAAATCACCCTCTTTATACAGCCATGTCTTTGGGTAGAGGGATAATCCTGAAACGTGGTAGAACGTAAATTGTGCAGGACAGGTACAAGGCGTTCATTCTTGTCAGACCAGGGAGCCCCCTGACCGCTGTCACATGTGCCTGCCTCCTCAGGGCTGACCAAGGCCGTCTTCTGGACTGCGTGGTGCGGTGGGGAGACCTCACCGAGGGGAAGATCAGGATGTACCTGGGGGAGGTGCTGGAAGCAGTCCGATACCTTCACAACTGCAGGATCGCACACCTGGACCTAAAGGTTGGTGGGGCAGCGGGGGCCGGAGGGGAGCAGCGCTACCGGTCTGTGCTGCATGGCTTAACAAGGCCGGGCCACGTGGGAGCCCCACCGTCAGCCTGTCCTCAGAACTGGGGCCAGGAGCCCAGAATCGGGGGGGCTGGGGACAAATACAAGGTCGTGGGAATGAAAACCCAGAAGAACACTGATTCTCTAATCTCTATGTTAAGAGTTTACATTCAAGTGATATATACAATCAATAAACTACCAGGTAAACGTTTGAGATCTTTGAACATCTCACAGGACTTTCAGTAAGTTGGCTGGTACGGAACTGGTTCAGTTGTAACTTAAAAAAGGAAAAGAGTATTGCCATTAGTTTCCAGGAGACATGAACACCCAGCTTTCTGACCAGCCCGGTGTAGTGAGGAGACGTAAACACCCAGCTTTCTGACCAGCCCAGT
>NW_004444052.1:1945056-1957891 GCF_000243295.1 Trichechus manatus latirostris
TAGTGAGGAGACGTGAACACCCAGCTTTCTGACCAGCCCGGTCTAGTGAGGAGACGTGAACACCCAGCTTTCTGACCAGCCCAGTGTAGTGAGGAGACGTGAACACCCAGCTTTCTGACTAACCGAGTATAATGAGGAGACGTGAACACCCAGCTTTATAGGCAGCCATGTATAATCAGGCAACTTTACGTTTCCAGCCAGAGCGAATCCGTGCTGAATTGAGGCAGCGATTCCTCCACCTTGGTTCTTTTTTCTAAGGATTTCACCGTTTTGCACGTGCATAAACAGTCTGTTCTAGTTGACTTCACAGGTTCCTTCCAACTCTGAAGCGGCTCCTGTGACCGTCACGGGTAAGCTTAAGTTTGGGGTAGTTTGCAGTGACCATCTGCTCCTCCTGTTTTCTAGCCTGAAAACATCCTCGTGGATCAGAGCTCAGCCAAGCCAACCATCAAGCTGGCGGACTTTGGAGATGCTGTCCAACTCAACACGACCTACTACATCCACCCGCTGCTGGGGAACCCCGAGTTCTCAGCCCCCGAGATCATCCTGGGCAACCCCGTCTCCCTGACTGCGGACACGTGGAGTGTTGGAGTGCTCACCTATGTGCTTCTCAGCGGCGTGTCCCCCTTCCTGGATGACAGCGTGGAGGAGACCTGCCTGAACATTTGCCGCCTAGACTTTAGCTTCCCAGATGACTACTTTAAAGGGGTGAGCCAGAAGGCCAAGGACTTCGTGTGCTTCCTCCTGCAGGAGGACCCGGCCACGCGGCCCTCGGCTGCACTGTCCCTCCAGGAGCACTGGCTGCAGGCAGGCCACAGCAAGAGCGCGGCCACCCTGGACACGTCCAGACTAAGCTCCTTCATTGAGCGGCGCAAACACCAGAACGATGTTGGACCTATCCGTAGCATTAAAAACTTCCTCCAGAGCAGGCTCCTGCCTAGAGTTTGACCTGTCTTGAAGTCCTTTCTCATTCTCTTTCACCTGCCAATCAGCTGTTAATTTGAATTTCGAAGAGGAGAAAAACAACCAAACGTAAGCAATCAGCTGCCGGTGTGTTCATCGTGTGACGTTGCCTCCCAAGTGAGCTTGGGACTCAGAGCTAAAGCTGCGCTGGGGTGGAGGACCTTCGCTGCACTCTGCGGACGGCAGAGGGAGCACCGCTGTGTCACAGTCTTTTATTCAGGTTTCTGCAAAAAATACAACAGATAACTTTTTTAAATGAACAGGGATAGAATTTTGCAAATTACACATTTTCAAGATTTACTCAAAAAAAAAAAAAAAAGCCTATGTTCAACCACTGGTGTTAACGAACAAAACAAAGATACTGTACGTCTCCGGGGCGGATTGCCTGCACGGCGGCCCTGCCCACGGCCTCTTCTCCAGCCCAGTGTCCACCTGGCTGTGAGCTTTTCCAGCCGGCTCGTCTGCCGGCATCTCCCCGGGACGCCCGACCGTGCGTTCAACCTCAGACTTTTGCATAAAACTAGAACGAGTTGTTTTGCTCTGATGAAATGTAGGCCTTACTTGTATATAATAAGACTGTCCCTGCCTTCAGTCTGTCCTTCCCCACTGCCTTCCCTCCCACACTCATCCACTTTCTGGGGACCAGAGGGCCCTGACCATCAAGCGAGAACATCTGGTTGGGACCCCTGCCCCTCCCCTGCCCCTGTCCCCAAGCCGTCAATCAGATTGTTGAGCAGTATACAGTCGGATGAAAATACTGTAAATGCACTCATTGGGGTTTCTTTGGTTTTTTTTTCTTTTTTGGTTTTATTTCATATCATGTGCAATGTTGTGGCTTTAACATTTTATGCAACTATTTATGAAGACCTCTGTTGTACCTGTAATAAATACATAGAAAAAGCACATACTTCGTACGGTGAGCTTTATGGTTCTGTGCGTGTTGGGGGTGGGCAGGGTGGGGGTTGTAGCCCAGTGCCATCGGTTCCAGGAGAGTGAACTCTTCGTGAAATTTGTCGGTTTTGAGGATTGTAAAAAAAGTGATTTCATACTCTGACTCTAAAACTGGATAATAGGGTAATGTTTTAAAAATTTATTATGCTATTATTCAGAATGCCAAAGTATTTTTTTTTTTTTTTTCCCCAAAAGCAGTCTGGACATTTACTACTTTTTAGACTTTTTGACGTTCAACTTTCTGTAGAAAAATTGGCTGGATTTTGAGCCAGTTAAGCCAATTCAACACTGGCCGTCACAAGGCCGGTGTCCAAGCCTTCGTCACTGTGGCAGAACTAACGTCGGCCTGGGGAGAGGCCTGTAAACAAAGGAGGCTGGTTTCTGGACACGTCTGCATTTTTCTGGATGTCTTTTTACCTTTGCTGTATGAAATGACACTAAAGAAAGAGACCAGCCTGCTCCCCGAGCCACCCAGACATCTGGGTCTTGAGCCATAAACTGGCGTAGTTAAGCTTTGCAGCTTCCAATGTGTTTTATTTATTCTTTCATTGGGTTTTTGTTTGTTCGTTTCTTCTTGTAAAATTGTACAGAAACTTTTTCAAAGACATTGGATTCAAAACTGGATGTGTATTCGTAACCTCATAACTTCTATTCGTGCATTGTTTCCTTTATTATTTCAGTTAAATTTTTACATTATTTTGCATGTATATTTCTTTGTACAGAGACCTTACATGTTTACACAGTATGATGTGATGTAAATATTTTATTTTGCCATCAGTTATTTTAAAAAATTAAACATATTTGCCTGATTTTGGTGTTAGGCCTTTTATTTAAATTGGTCACTGTTGAATGGAAAAGAGAGAGATCGCTGTGGGCAAGTCTAAAGCTGAGGCCTCTCGTGGGGTCAGTGGAAGGGAAGTTGCGGGGGGATTGGGAATCTGGTGAACCCACCCAGAAAAGGAAGTTGGTAAGGCTCCTGCAGACTGGTTCACACAAACCAAACTTGAGAGACACTGGCATAAAAACCAGAATGCCAGCTGTTTACAGTGGGGGCCTTATCCTGGTTAGAATATCTAAGATACCCCCAGTCCTCAGAATTTAGTAGAAAGACAATTTCTTGATGAATGTAAAATCTGAACAAAGGGAAGAGCTGCTTCACCACGCCATTGAAAGGCAAAAGGAACATTTTCCAGACGCCTTCAAGGAAACGAAGCACCTGGGTTGAAGCACCGGTGTTACTGAACAAGCCAGAAGACCCACACCTCTGGAGAAGACTCCCCAGTAGCCATCCATCAGCCTCCCCACGCCAGGGAGTGCCTAGTCCTGGGAGATGTCCAGCTGCTACCTCTCTGGGTCTCTGTTGCGAGGCTCTGACACAGATGTAGCTTCTGACGCTGCTGCCCCACACATCTGACAGTAGGCTACTTAGGCTGGTAACCAGAATCATCTCTCTCATTTTGATTCCTTCGGAGATGGTGACTTCTATTATTGTTCAGTACACCGTAAAAAATGGGTTTTGTTTTTCCTTTTCTTACTATAATCCTCAGTGTAAGACAGGTGTGAAAAGAAACGTTCATGCTAAAACTGTAAGTCAGGACACAGGAAGCTGTGCCTGAGGTGTGTGCCTTATCTCGAGAGGCCAGGGCCGTGAGATGGCTCACTGGTCTCAGGATGGCACGGAAAATTCAACACTGGGTTCTAATCCACAGCAGCAACATGGTAGCAGGCCTTGGGGTGACTCACCTGGCTAACCGCAATTTGACACCTTGTTAGCAGTACAAGAACCAAGAGATATGTATTTTTTTTTTTAATTAGATACTTCCTATATGAGGTAGTTAGGCCTGTAAGATTAAAAACACTTCCAAGTGAAAAGTAGTCCTTTAGATCTTTGGTCTATAATGCTTCCTATCTATATTTTTTTCTCTCAAATATAAAAAGATGTTTTATATTCCACATGTGAATACTTATAAACCTTTTAAACCCAGAGATTCTCTTTAACCTTAAAGGGGAAAAAAAATGAGTATTTTCATGGAAGTACATTATGAACGTCATAGCAAGTGTTCATCAAAAAGATATTAGATAACTGGAAGAAAGGTCCTTCGAGCTATACTTTTTTTCAGACATGATGGTAGGAACAGAAATAATTTGTAGGACTAATGGAATGCTCTTTTTATATAACTTTTGTTTTTATTTGAGATTTAACTTACAATTTGTGTAAGTATGTAGCTCAATAGATGTTTATACATGGATAGACCTATGACCGTCACCCAAATCAGAACAGCATACTTGTACTGTCTTTGTGTTATTTTGGTATCACTATTAGCTTCATAAAATGAATTGGGAAGTGTTACCGCGTCTTCTATTTTCCGGACAAGATAGTGCAGAATTGATAATTCTTCAAACATTTGGTAGATTTCTCCAGTGAAACTGTGTGGGCCTGGGGATTTCTTTTGGGGGGAGTTACCAGTTCAATTTCCTTAATTGTCATAGGGCTCTTCAAATTATCTATTTCATATTGAGTGAAGTGCGATAGTTTGTACTGCTTGAAGAATTTGTCCATTCCGTGTGTAGTTAGTTGATTGTCTTAGGCTGGGTTCTCTAGAGGAGCAAAACCAGTGAAACATATATAAGTATATAGAAAGAGATTTATTTCAAGAGAACGGCTCATGCAGTTGTGGAGGCTGGCAAGCCCCAAATCCATGGGTCAGGCGTCAGACTGGAGGTTTCTCCTGACTCACGTAGTTGCAGGGACTGATGAACCCCAAAACGGCAGGTCAGATGGAAGGCTGCTGGCTCATGGGATTGCAGGAGCTTGTGAAACCCAAAATTTGCAGATCAGGCAGCAGGCTACTGGCTCATATCCAAAAAACCAGAGGTCAGAGGATGATGGGTTGGATGCAGGATTGAGACAGAGCAAGCTTTGCCAAAACATCCATGTATATTGGATGCAGGCCACACTCCCAAGGAAACGCCCCTTTTAGCTGATTGGCTGCTCACACCAGATCACAAAATGGAGGATGATTACATAATATCTGCCAAACCACTGAGAATCATGGCCTAGCCAAGTTGACACATAACATTAACCATCACTTTGATCAATTTTTAAGAGAGAAGTATTGAAGTCTCCAACTGTAATTACGGATTTGTCTGTTTCACCTTTCAATTTTATCAGTTTTTGCTTTACATGTTCTGTAGCTCTGTTTAGTGCACACAGACTTCTTGCTGTATTGACTTCTTGGAGTCTTCTTGCTGTATTGACCCTTTTATCATTATATAATATCCCATTCTGTCTCTAGTAATTTTCTTTGTTCTGAAATCTACTTATCAAATTTTAACAGAGCCACTCATGCTTTTTTTGATTAATGTTTGCATGATATATCTTTTTTCATCCTTTTACTTTCAACACACCTATATTGTTATGTTGGAAATGAGTTTTAGGTAGAAAGCATATAGCCGAATCGTGTTTTTAATCTCTTTTAATTGGTATATTTTAGGTCATCTCTATCTTTTAATTGGGATATTTAGACCATTTACGTTTAATGTAATTATTGATAGGTGGAGGAATCCTGGTTGTGCAATGGTTAAGCACTGGGTTGGCAGTTCTAACCACCCAGTGACTCCATGGGAGAAAGACCTGGCAATTTGCTCCCATAAAGATTACAGCCTAGAAAACCCTATGAGGCAGTTCTCTGTCACATGGGGTCGCTATGAGTCAAAATCGACTCTATGGCACCTAACAACAACAAAAACATTTATAAGGGCTTAAGAGAATCATGTTTTGTTTGTTTGTTTACTTTTTTGTCTTTCTGGTTTTGTTTTTGTTTTTTGCCCATCTTCCTATGGGTTGCTTAAACATATTTAGAATTGTGTTTTGATTTACCTATACTTTTTTTTCAATAATTTAATTTTGTTGGTGGTGGTGAAAATATACACATCACAACATAAACCAATTGAACGATTTCTACATGTACAATTCAGTGCAACCGTTTGTTGAAACATCTCAATTGTTATTCCGTCAATTCCTGGAGCTTTGTTTTTCGCCAGTGCCTTTAGTGCAGCTTGGGCCTGTCCCTTCAATACCATCAGTTCTAGATCATATGATACCTCCTGAAATGATTGAATGTTGACCAATTCTTTTTGGTACAGTGACTCTGTGTATTCCTTCCACCAGTAGTAGTAGGAGACTTCAACACACCACTTTTGGTGAAGGACAGAATAACTAGACAGAAACTCAGCAAAGATATAGAAGATCTAAATGCCACAGTCAACCAACTGGACCTCATAAACATACAAAACACTCCACCCAAGAGCAGCAAAGTGTACATTCTTTTTCAATATACATGAATCATTCTCCAGAATAGACCACATTTTAGGCCACAAAGCAAGCCTCAATAAAATCCAAACACTGAGATAATACAAAGCACTTATTTTGATCACAACACTATAAAAGTAGACATCAATAACAGGAAGAAGAAGGGAAAAAATTCAAATACTTGAAAACTTAAATAACACCTTGCCTAAAAATCTTGGGTAATAGAATAAATCAAGGATGAAATTTTAAAAATCCTGGAATCAAACAAGAATGAAAACACGACATGCCAAAACATTTGGGACACATCAAAACAGTGCTCCAAGGTCAATTTATAGCAATAAACACACACACCAAAAAAAGAAGAAAGAGCCAAAATTGAAACATTAACCCTACAACTCAAATAGCAGCAAAAGAAGGCCAAAGTCATCAGAAGAAAGGAAATAATAAAGATTAGAGAAGAAATAAATGAAACAGAGAACAAAAAAAAACTAGAATCAGCAAGACCAGAAGCTGGTTCTTTGAAAGAATCAATAAAATCAAACCACTGGCCAAACAGACAAAAGAAAATCAGAAGAAGCAGCAAATAACCCAAATAAGAAATGAGATGGATGACATTACAATAGAAGCAGCTGGAATAAAAAGGAATCATAATAGAATACTATGAAAAACTGTACTCCAACAAATTTGAAAACCTAGAGGAAATGGACAAATTTCTAGAAACACACTATGTACCTAAACTAACACATACTGAGGTAGAAATACCGAACAGACCCATAACAAAAGAAGAGATTGAAGATGTAATAAAAGAAAAAAAACCTCCTAACAAAAAAAAAGCCGTGGCCTGGATGGCTTCACTGGAGAATTCTACCAAACATTCAGAGAAGAGCTCACAGCAATACTACTCAAACTATTTCAGACTATAGAAAAGGAAGGAGTACTCCCAAATTCATTCTATGAAGCCACCCCGGTACTAAAGCCAGGCAAAGGCACCACAAGTAAAGAAAATTACAAGTATTCCTCATGAATTCAGATATTTGTGATTTTCTTTACTTGTGGTGCTTTTGCCTGGCTTTGGTACCAGGGTTAAGGTGGCTTCATAAAATGAATCTGGGAATATCCCTCATGAAGGGGCCCAGATGGCGCAGTGGTTAAGAGCTAGGGATGCTAACCAAAAGGTTGGCAGTTTGAAACCACCAGCCACTCCTTGAAAACCCTATGGGTCAGTTCTACTCTGTTCTATAGGGTCACTATGAGTCAGAATCAACTCAACAGCAATGGGATCCCTCATGAATAAAGACGCAAAAATTCTCAACAAAATTCTAGCCAATAGAATTCAACAGCATATCAAAAAAATAATACATCATGACCCAGTGGGATTCATACCAGGTATGCAAGGATGGTTCAACATTAGAAAATCAATCAATGTAATCCATCACATAAACAAAGGAAAATAATGATATGATCATCTCAATTGATACAAAAAAGGCATTTGACAAAGCCCAACACCCATTCCTGATAAAAACTCTCAGCAAAATAGAAATGGAGGTGAAAATCCTGGACATAATAAAGGGCGTTAATACAAAACCAACAGCTAACATTATTCTCAATGGAGACAGACTGAAAGCATTCCTCTTGAAAATGGGAACCAGACAAGAATGCCCTTTATCAGCATTCTTATTCAACATTGTACTGAAAGTCTTAGCTAGAGCAGTAAGGCAAGGAAAGAAAATAAAGGGCATTCAAGTTGGTAAGGAACAAGTAAAACTACCCCTATTCACAGATGATATGATCCAATACATAGACAACCCCAAAGATTCCACAAAAAAGCTACTAGAACTAATAGAAAGATTCAGCAAAGTAGCAGGATACAAGGTCAACATACAAAAATCAGTTGGATTCCTCTACACCAACAAAGAGAACTTTGAAAAGGAAATCAGGAAAACAATACCATTTACAATAGCACCCCAAAAGATAAAATACTTAGAAATAAATGTAATCAGGGATGTAAAAAAACCTATTCAAAGGAAACTACAAAACACTACAGCAAGAAACCTACATAAATAGAAAAACATACCATGCTTATAGATAGGAAGACTTAACATTGTGAAAATGTCAGCAGTACCCAAAGCTTTATATAGATATAATGCAATCCTGATCCAGGTTCCAACAGCATTCTTTAACAAGATGGAAAAACTAATCACCAACTTTATATGGAAAGGAAAGAGACCCCAGATATGTAAAACATTAATGAAGAAGAACAAAGTAGGAGGCCTCACACTACTAGTCTCAGAACCTACTATACAGCCATGATAGTCAAAACTGGTATACAACAACAGATACATAGACCAATTCCTAGGAACAGAATTGAGAACCCAGACATAAATCCATCCACCTATGGACAGCTGATCTTTGACAAAGGCCCAAAGTCCATTAAATGGGGAAAAGATGGTCTCTTTAACAAATGATGCTGGCAAAACTGGATGTCTATCTTTAGAAAATGAAACAGGACCCATACCTCACACCATACACAAAATCTAAAAATGGATCAAAGACCTAAATATAAAACCTAAAACTATAAAAATCATGGAAGAAAAAATAGGGACAATGCTAGGGGCCCTAATATTGGGCATAAATAGAATACCAAACATAACTAAAAACGCACAAACAGCAGAATATGAACTAGATAAATGGGACCTCCTAAAAATTAAACACTTATGCACATCAAAAGTCTTCTCCAAAAGAGTAAAAAAAGAACCTACAGACTGGGAAAAAAAACTTTGGCTACAACATATCAAACAAAGATCTAATCTCTAAAATTTATTTTAAAAAAGACAAACTTCAACACCTCGACAACAAAAGACAAATATTCCAATTTAAAAAATGGGCGAAGAATATGAACAGACACTTCGCCCAAGAAGACATTCAGGCTGCTATCATATGAAGAAATTCTCGCAATCATTAGCCATTAGAGAGATGCAAATCAAAACTACAATGAGATATCATCTAATCCTGACTATAATGGCACTAATCAAAAAAACAGAAGGTAACAAATGTTGACCAGGTTGTGGAGAGATTGGAACTCTTATACACTGCTGGTGGGAATGTAAAATGGTACATGGAAAAACATATCATGCTCATAGATAGGAAGACTTAACATCGTGAAAATGTCAGCACTGTGGGAAAATGGTATGGTGCTTCCTTAAAAAGCTAGGAATAGAAATACCATATAATCCAGCAATCCATTTCCTAGGTACAGATCCTAGAGAAATAAGAGCTGTTACATGAATAGACGTATGCACACCCATGTTCACTGCAGCATTGTTCACCATAGCAAAAAGATGGAAACAACTTAAGTGCCCATCAACAAATGAATTGATAAACAAACTGTGGTACATACACACAATGGAATACTACGCAATGACGAAGAATAACGATGAATCTGCAAAACATCTCACAACATGGAAGAATTTGGAAGACATTATGCTGAGTGAAATATTTCAGTCACAAAAGGACAAATATTGTATGAGACCACTATTATTAAAAACAAACAAGAAATGGTTTACCCACGGAGAAAAAAAAAAGCATTCTTTGATGTTTACCAGGGATGGGAAGGGGAAGGAGGGAAAATTACTAACTAGATAGAAGACATAATGGTGAAGGGAAAGGCAACACACAATATGAGGGAAGTCAGCACAACATGACCAAGGCAAAGGAAGGCACAGAGAAACATAAGAATAAAGGGCAACTACAGTAATCCCTATAACATAGACAATCCTGCAACAATAGTATTAACAAATGATAGTTTACAAATAGATACATAAGTAGATAGGTATGCTAAAGAGGTGTGGGAACGTGGAAGGGAGCACACTCACCTGCAGATAAAGGTTTGGTTGTGAATATTTCTACATACATAATTGTGGATGCTGCAGATATATTAATACAGACAACAGAGCACACAAGGGGCACAGTCATGGAAACTTCTTAGACATAACCAAACACCCCATGGCACAAAGCTCCTAGGCTCGAAGGCAAAGACCATAGACAAACGGGACATCCATGTCAATTGGCACAACAGTTCATAAAGACAATGTTCTGATTCCTACTTCGGTGAGTAGCATCTGAGGTCTTAGAAGCTTTCAAGCTTTCATCTAAGGTGAAACTGTTGGTCTCTTCCTCTTCAGAGCAAAGGACAGTGAAGAAAACCAAAGACTCAAGGAAGCCATTAGTCCAAAGGTCTAATGGACCACATGAACCACAGCCTACATGACCCTAAGACCAGAAGAACTAGATGGTGCCTGGCTACCACTATTGACTGACAGAGATCACAACAGAGGGTCCCAACCCGAGTAGGAGGAAAATGTAGACCAAAAAATAAAAATTCACAAAAAAGACCACACTTACTGGTCTGACAGAGACTGGAGGAACCCTCAAGACTATGGCCCCTGGACACCCTTCTGACTGGGAACTGAAGTCATTCCCGGAGACCACCTTTCAGCCAAACAATAGGCCCATAAAATAAAAAATAATACCCAAGAGGAATGTGTTCCTTAGAACAATCAATTATACAAGATCAAAGGGACAATATCTGCCCAAAAGCAAAGGTGAGAAGGCAGAAAGGGGTAGAAAATCCAGACAAAAGGACATGGGGAACCCAGGGAGGAAATGGGGAGAGTGCTGACATATTGTGGAGAATGCAAACAATGTCATGGAACGCTTTATATACAAACTATCGAATGGGAAACTAATTTGCTCTGTAAATTTTCACCTAAAGCACGATTAAAATTTAAAAAAAGACTTAAGGGGATATTTTTGCTTTAAGGTTTAAAGATTTTCTTGGGGCAGTAAGTTTTGGGGGTCCATCCAGTCTCAATGGCTCCAGAAGGTCTGGATTCCGTGAGAATTTCAAGTTCTATTTTGTGTTGTTCCGCTTTTGATCAGGATTCTTATAGAGAATCTTTGATCAAAACGTTCAGAAATGGTAGCCGGACTCCATTCATCTCATACTGTATGTCTTTGTATAGCTTTAGTGGTTGCTTGACAGCAACAGGTTTGGGTTTTTTTTTTTTTTTTCCCTAGGTATTACATTACATATTTAACTCATCACAGTTCTAGTGTTGTCATTTTACCATTTCGAATGAAATACAGCTACTCCTCACTTGTTGGCTGTCTTGTCTGACATTTCACATTTATGACAATAGTAAAAAATCTACTCTCCAACTATTTTGCACATTAACAGTGTACATCTGGCAGTAACAAACACTGAGGTGCAAGGCGAGAGTAACATTGGCTATGATGGTTAAGGTTATGTATGTGTCAACTTGGCTGGTCCATGATTCTCAGTGGTTTGGCAATTATGTAATGATATAGTCATACTCCATTTTGTGACCAGATGTGGTCATCCCCCATTTTTGCATAATGTCGATTTTCACTAACGACCTGGTCTTTGGAAACTATGTCCATAAGTGAGGAGTGGGTATATAGAAACCTTATCTCTCTTTGCATCCTTTACACCCCCCAATTTATAATTTTTTGAAATATTTCCTCCAAATACATTTAAAACCACATTAGACAGTATTCTAATTTTTGCTTCAGCCATCAAGCATAATTTAGAAAACTAAAGAGAAGACCTCCAACGTGTCTGTCAGTTTGTCGTATTGTGGGGACTTGTGTGTTGCTGTGATGCTGGAAGCTATGCCACTGGTATTCAAATACCAAGCAGGGTCACCCATGGCGGACAGGTTTCAGCTGAGCTTCCAGATTAAGACAGACTGGGAAGAAGGACCTGGTAGGCTACTGATAAAAATTAGCCAGTGAAAACCTTATGAATAGCATCATGATAAGCAGAGAAAAGATTGATGTTGTCAAGGATTTCATTTTACTTGGATCCACAGTCAACACCCATGGAAGCAGCAGTCAGGAAATCAAATGATGCATCGCATTGAGCAAATCTGCTGCAAAAGACCTCTTTAAAGTGCTAGAAAGCAAAGATGTCACTTTAAGGACTCAGGTGAGCTTGACCCAAACCATGGTGTTTTCAGTCACCTCATATGCATGCAAAAGCTGGGCAATGAATAAGGAAGACCGAAGAAGAATTGACACCTTTGAGTTATGGTGTTGGCAAAGAATGTTGAATATACCATGGACTACCAGAAGAACAAACAAGTCTGTCTTGAAGAAGTACAGCCAGAATGCTCCTTAGAAGCAAGGACGTAGAGACTTGTTTCACATACTTTGCACATGTTATCAAGAGGTATCAGTCCCTGGAGAAGGACATCATGCTTGGTAATGTACAGGGTCAGTGAAAAAGGAAGATCTTCAATGAGATGGACTGACACAGTGGCTGTAACAATGGGCTCAAGTATAATAACGATCATGAGGATGGCACAGGGCCAGGCAGTGTTTCATTCTGTTGTACATGTGGTCGGTATGGGTCAGAACCAACTTGATGGCACCTAACAACAACAACAACAAAGAAAAGAAGGAAAATGTATTGTTTTTACCCATAGTTTTACTCTTTCCATTGTTCTTCCTTCCTGATACACCAAGATTTCTTCTTTTGTCCTTTTCTTTCTGTTCAGAGAACTTACTTTATTTTTTTTTTTTTTTTTT
>NW_004444052.1:1958467-1988691 GCF_000243295.1 Trichechus manatus latirostris
TTACTTTAGACATTCATTTAGGTTAGGTCTATTGACAATAAAGTTTCTTAATTTTCCTTCATCTAAGAATGTCTTGGTTTCTCCTTTATTACTGATGGTATTTTTACTTGATATAAAATTCTATGTTGCAGTTCTTTAACATTTGAAAATGTGCCATTTCCTTCTAGCCTCCATGGTTTCTGATGAGAAATCTTTTGTCATTCAAGTTGTTTTTCCCTTATAATTAAGTATTGTTTCTCTCTCACTTTCAAGATTTTTTCTTTAGTTTTAGTTTTCAGAAGTTTGAATATTGATGTGTCTTAATATGGATTTATCCTATCTGGGGTTCACTCAGGTTCTTTAATCTGTAAGTTTATGTCTTTTGCCAAATCTGGGAAAGGTTCTGTTCATTCTTTTTCCCTAAGGTTCTGTTCATTCTTTTTCCAATCTATTTTCTCTTTGTTGTTTGGATTGGGTCATTTCTATTGTTGCACCTTCAAGTTCACCGATTCTTTCCTCTGGTTCATTCTGTTCTGCTGTTGAGCCCATACATTGAGCTTATTTCAGTAATTGTATTTTTAGGTTCTAAAATTTTATTTGGTTTTTCTATATATCTTCTATTTCTTTGCTGATACTTTCTATTTTTTTCACTTGTTTCAAGCCTGCTCATAATTACTAATTGAAACATTTTTATTTTGGCTGGTTTAAAATCTTTGTCAGATAATCCATCATGCTTTTCATTCAAGCTGAGATTTTCCTGGTTGTTGTGATGAATAACATTAGGATTATGAGATTCTCGATATTAGTTAATCCTTCTGATTTAGCTGGCTTCCTCTGACACTGCTCCAGCGGAGGAAAGGGGAGGGGGTCACCAACTTATTAATGCTGGGTAAGCATGGGAGTTCCACTAGGCCTCCCCTGACACCACAAAGAGGGATGTGGCCTCATTACCCCTGGGTGGTTGTCAAAGTCCTGACTTTCCACTATGCCTCCTCTGGCACCACGACAGGGGCCCCTTGTTATTGCCAAATAGAGGTGGAAGTGCAGGTACCCTGTGTGGTCTCCACTGATACTACAGGGGTAGGGGGCCTTGTTACTGCACTGTAAGGATGAAGCCTTCTCTGATACCACCCCAGCAGTAGGTGGAGGTTGTCTCATTGCAGCCTGGAAGTCTAGGCTCCCTTGCTGTAGCTGGTGTGGGTGAGGATGGGGCCGCAGTTTTTTCTGTGGTGTCTGGATGGAGTAGAGCAGTTATTGCCTAAACATTTTCTGCCTTGCTTTGTTGTCTCTTTCCTTATCCTTCGATTAAAGACAGCAGGGGTTTTTTTTTAATTTTTTTTTTAATCTGCATTTATTGGCATTTCTGGATTGCTAGCTTCTTTAGCTCCAAGACTGGTATATATAAACCAAACCAAATCCATTGCCATCGAATCAATTCCAACTCATAGCGACCCTATAGGACACAGTGGAACTGCCCCACAGGGTTTCCAAGGCTATATAAATCTTTATGGAAGCAGACTGCCACGTCCTTGACCTGAGCAGCGGCTGGTGAATTCAAATCCCTGACCTTTTGTTTAGCAGCTGAGCACTTAACTACTGCATCACCAGGGCTCCTTACTGGTATATATGAGGCAAAAAAAAAAAAAAAAATCGCAGGGGACTCACTCCCATGTATTTGCCGGTGTGCCTTCTCTCCATCTTTCAGTCTTCTTATGTTTGTTTTATGTGTAATGTCTAGGGTTTTTAGTTGTACTTAACAGAAGGAATAGGAAAAATATGTCTATACCATCTTTCTGGAAGCAGAAGTCCAGTATCAGTACTTGTTTTTTATTTGTTAGTTTTAGTAATATATACTGTTGTTCTCCTGAAATAGTCTTATTTTCTAAAAGGACCAATTTTATCAGTTATAAAAGGGAAAACTACACAAGCAATACTGCATTTTACTCAAATAACGCACGCCCCCTGTGTTTGTTTGCTGGCCATACCCTCCTCCCATAAGGCACCTGCACAAGTGCTGTCATGACAGTCCTCTTCCACACGTTGCTGTAAAAAAAAATTAGCATACATGCTTACAAAAATGCCTCACAGGGTGAGGGGAGGGTGTGACTTGCAAACTAACACAGAAGGTGTGCATTATTTGCATAAAAATATGGCAATTATCAGAATTTAAGCACTTTGCACCTTGTACTGTCTCGCTGACTCATTTCCTGTTAAGTTTTACTTAAACGCTGTCTTAGGGTTCTCAAGAGAAACAGAACTAGTAAGATAGATAGATAGACAGACAGACAGACAGACAGATATCCTCCAAGAGCCATAGGCCAGGCAACAGAAGAGTGCAGAGTGAAGAGAGAGAGCAAGTTCTACCAAAATATAGTCTGGAGGCAAAACATAACCTAAGGAAACTCCCTTTACAACTGATTGATTGCTTACATTACATCATATTACATTATGGAACAACAGCTGGTCTGACATTTGGCAGAGCCACTGGGAACCATAGCCTAGCCAAGCTGACACATAAAATTAACCATCACAACTGCCAACACTAGTATCCTACTACTATTCCACAATAACCAGATCCAGAACATCCAGAAAAGGATCATTAATTAGAGATGGTAAGCAGGGGATTGGTCAGGATACTGAGGCCAAATGGCTGGTCCAGAGTTGGGCACTTGGGCACTGTGAGAGAGATCAGGGGGTGTGAAGGTCTGCTTTGCTTTCAAGAAGCATCTGGTGGGAGTGAGGAGGAAAGCATTGACTCAATTTTCTTCTAGAAGGCAGAATGCAATGACATATCTAATAGAAGTTCTGAGGGAACAGAAAAGCGAGTGGTGGGCCTTGAAGGGAACACAGGGTTCTAGGCAATGACCTCAGCTTGGGTCCAGATCTCAAGTTGCTCTGGCAACAGCAAGTGGTCAGGAGAGAAGAGCACGTTCAGGTGTAATTTGAAGCAACAGAACATTTGCTTCCTCAGGTAGCTCTTTCTTCTACTGGCCTCTCTTATTTGCAATTTAAAAATTCTATAGAGCTTCATCTTTCAGTATGTGGCTGTCATCCTACTGAAGACCCAGTTTGGGGACTTCTCTCCAGACAGCTGAGCATACCAGTGAACTTCCTTTCTTTCTCCTCCCATAGAATGTGGAAGTGAAAGCGTTGGCGAAGCAAAGACTGTTGTGAAAGTTCAAGAAAAAGACTTTAAACTGCCTCATTTATAATTCCTGCTTATAGAAAACGTGTAGGCAGTCCCCAGGTTATGAAAGAGTTCCAGTCTAAAGTCTGTCTTTAAGTCGAATTTGTATGTAAGTTGGAACAGTTAGGTACGGTTCGTATCTAACGTCAGTTAGTCAAATGTTTGTCTTAGTATCTACTATATGGTATACTTTTCTATGCATCAAAAACATTAAAGTAACACTTCCTGATACACTAAAACATCTTTGATATAATAATAAAGTAATAATAATATTAACTCTCATGTGTCTGTCACTTTGTTGCACTGTGGGGGCTTGTGGTTGTGAGGCTGGAAGCTATGCCACCTGTATTCAAGTACAAACAGGGTTACCCATGGAGGACAGGTTTCAGCTGAGCTTTCAGACTAAGACAGACTAGGAAGAAGGACCCAGTGATCTACTTCTGAAAAGAATTAGCCAGTGAAAACCTTATGAATAGCAGTGGAACATTGTTATGGTACCAGAAGATGAACCCCTCAGGTTGGAAGGCACTCAAAATACAACTGGGGAAGAGTTGCCTCCTCAAAGTAGAGTTGACCTTAATGATGTGGATGGAGTCAAGCTTTTGGGACCTTCATTTGCTAATGTTGCATGACACAAAATGAGAAGAAACAGCGGCAAACACCCATTAATAATTGGAACATAGAGTGTGTGAAGTATGAATCCAGGAAAATTGGAAATTGTCAAAAACGAAATGCATTAACATCGATATCCTAGGCATTAGTGAGCTGAAACGGACTGGTATTGGCCATTTTGAATTGCACAATCATATGGTCTACTATTCCGGTAATGACAACTTGAAGAGGAATGGCATTGCATTCATCCTCAAAAAGAATATTTCAAGATCTATTCTGAAGTACAACACTGTCAGTGGTAGGATAATATCCATACACCTACAAGGAAGACCAGTTAATACAACTATTATTTGAATTTACGCACCAACCACTAAGGCCAAAGATGAAGAAATTGAAGATTTTTACCAACTTCTGCAGTCTGAAATTGATCAAACATGTAATCTGGATGCATTGATAATTATTGGTGATTGGAATGCGAAAATCGGAAACAAAGAAGAATGATTGGTAGTTGGAAAATATGGCCTTGGTGACACAAATGATGCCAGAGATCACATGATAGAATTTTGCAAGACCAATGACTTCTTCATAGCAAATACCCTTTTTCAACAACTTCAACAGCATCTATACACGTGGACCTCACCAGATGGAATACGCAAGAATCAAACCAACTACATCTGTGGAAAGACACAATGGAAAAGCTCAATATCATCAGCTCAGAACAAGGCTAGGTGTCAACCGTAGATAAGACCATCAATTTTTCACATGCAAGTTCAAGTTGAAGCTGAAGAAAATTAGAACAAGCCCACGAGAGCCAAAGTATGACCTGGAGTATTGTCATGGATTGAATTGTATCCCCCAAAAGTATCTGTCAACCTGGCCAAGTCACGATTCCCAGTATTGTATGATTGTCTACCATCTTGTCATCTGATGTGATTTCCCTATGTGTTGTAAATCATATCACTATGACATAATGAGATGGATTAGTGGCAGTTATATTGATGAGATCTACAAGATTAGATTGTGTCTTAAGCCAATCTCTTTTGAGATATAAAAGAGAGAAGTGAGCAGAGAGACATGGGGACCTCATACCACCAAGAAAGCAGCACAGGGAGCAGAGCAGGTCCTTTGGAGCTGGGGTTCCTGCACGGAGAAGCTCCTAGTCCAGGGGAAGATTGATGAGAAGGACCTTCCTCCAGAGCCAATAGAGAGAAAGCTTTCCCCTGGAGCTTATGCCCTGAATTTGGACTTCTAGCTTATTAGACTGTGAAAAAATAAATTTCTCTTTGTTAAAGCCATTCACTTGCGGTATTTCTGTCTTGGCAGCACTAGATAACTAAGACAATATATCCCACCTGAATTTAGAGAGCACCTCAAGAATAGATTTGACGCAATGAACACTAATGACTGAAGACCAGACAAGTTGTGGAATGACATCAAGAACATCATACATGAAGAAAGCAAGAGGTCATTAAAAAGACAGGAAAGAAAGAAAAGACCAGAAAGGATGTCAGAAGAGACTCTGAAACTTGCTCTTGAACGTTGAGTAGCTAAAGCAAAAGGAAGAAATGATGAAGTAAAAGAGCTAAACAGAAGAGTTCAAAGGGCAGCTCGAGAAGACAAAGTAAAGAATTATAATGACATGTACAAAGAGCTGGAGATAGAAAACCAAAAGAGAAGAATATGCTTGGCATTTCTCAAGCTGAAAGAACTGAAGAAAAAATTCAAGCCTGTGGTTGCAATATTGAAGGATTCTACAGGGAAAATATTAAACAACACAGGAAGCATCAAAAGAAGGTGGAAAGAATACACAGAGTCACTATACCAAAAAGAAATGGTCCATGTTCAACCATTTTAGGAGGTAGCATGTGATAAGCAACTTATGGTACTGAAGGAAGAGGTCCAAGCTGCACTGAAAGCATTGGCGATAAACAAGCCTCCAGGAATTGACGGAATACCAATTGAGAAGTTTCAACAAACAGATGCAGCATTGGAAGTGCTCACTCGTCTATGCCAAGAAATTTGGAAGTCAGCTACCTGGCCAAATGACTGGAAGAGATCCATGTTTATGCCTAGTCCCGAGAAAGGTGATCCAACAGAATGTGGAAATTTTCTAAAGATATCATTAATATCACGTGCAAGTAAAATTTTGTTGAAGATCATTCAAAAGCGGCTGCAGCAGTATATTGACAGGGAACTGCCAGAAATTCAAGCTGGATTCAGAAGAGGGCATGGAACCAGGAATATCATTGCCAATGTCAGATAGACCCCGGCTGAAAGCAGAGAATACTAGAAAGATGTTTACCTGTGTTTTACTGAATAAGCAAAAGCATTCACCTGTGTGTATCATAACAAATTATGGATAAGATGCAAAGAATGGGATTTCCAGAACACTTAATTGTGCTCATGAGGAACCTGCACCTAGACCAAGAGGCAGTCGCTCGAACAGAACAAGGGGATACTGCGTGGTTTAAAGTCAGAAAAAGTGTTGTGTCAGGGTTGTAGCCTTTCACCATACCTATTCAATCTGTATAGTCAGCAAATAATCCCAGAGACTGGACTATATGAAGAAGAACGAGGCATCAGGATTGGAGGAAGACTCATTAACAACCTGCGTTATGCAGATGACACAACCTTGCTCGCTGAAAGTGAAGAGAACTTGAAGCACTGACTGATGAAGATCAAAGACCACAGCCTTCAGTATGGATTACCCCTCAACATAAAGAAAACAAAAATCCTCACAACTGGACCGATAAGCAACATCATGATAAATGGAGAAAAGATTGATGTTGTCAAGGTTTCATTTTACTTGGATCCACAATCAATACCCACGGAAGCAGCAGTCAAGAAATCAAAAGACGTATTGCATTGGGCAAATCTGCAGCAAAAGACATTTTAAAGTGCTTAAAAGCAGTGATGTCTGTCACCTTGAAGACTAAGGTGCACCTGACCCAAGCCGTGGTGTTTTCAGTCACCTCACATGCATGTGAAAGCTAGACGATGAGTAAGGAAAACTGAAGAAGAATTGACACCTTTGAATTGTGGTGTGGTGAAGAATATTGAATATACCATGGACTTCCAAAAGAATGAACAAATGTGTCTTGGAAGAAGTACAACCAGAATGCTCCTTAGAAGCAAGGATGGCTAGACTATGTCTCAGATACTTTGCACATCTTATCAGAGGGATCAGTCCCTGGAGAAGGACATCATACTTGGTAAAGTAGAGGGTCAGCAAAAAAGAAGAAGACCTTCAATGAGATGGATTGACACAGTGACTGCAGCAATGGGCTTAAGCGTAACAACGATTGTGAGGATGGCACAGGGCTCAAGCATAACAACGATTGTGAGGGTGGTGCAGGACCAGGCAGTGTTTCGTTCCATTGTACATAGGGTCACTATGAGTCAGAAATGACTTGATGGCACCTAACAATAATAACAACAACTCCTTAAGCGGATCCCTGGTGGTGCAGCAGTTAAGAGCTCAGCTGCTAACCAAAAGGTCGGCAGTTTGAATCCACCAGCCGCTCCCTGGTAACCCTGTAGGTCAGTTCTACTCTGTCCTATAAGGTTGCTATAGGGTCGCTATAAGTTGGAATCGACTCAAGGGCACCCAACAACAACAGTAACAATAATAATAATGTTTCGATGCGTGTTGTAAAGTAGTACCTATTTGTTATTATGAACTGTTGTATGTACCTCGAATTTTTAATATAATAGGCTTTATGGGTTTTGGTTTGTAACTAGGGTTGTAGGTAAGTTGGATGTTCGTAACTCAGGGACTGCCTGTACTCATCTCTTTTATCATGACTACTTTAAAATCTTTGTCAGATAATCTATCATGCTTTTCATTCAAGTTGAGATTTTCCTGGTTGGTGTGACAAATGGCGTTGGGGTTATGAGATTTCTGTTTTTGAGGGCTGAAAACCTCCTCTCTGGCTCCCTTTCACTCAACCCATTTCTTTCTGCTAAAGTTACCTCATGTTAATGTGCTTATGAAAGGATATGTCAGAATAAGTGAAATAAAGACAGACTTTTGAGACAAACCCTACTGGCAAGTTGAGAACTTCCTGTGCTACTCGATTGTTAACATATGTTAATGACCTTGTTTCCATATTTATTCTAAAGTGCTCGCACCAAAAGGGAAAAGATGCAAAACAGTGTTTTTCTTGCAAACATGAAAATTACCTCCCCGTGCTAAGCTGAGACCAACCAAGGGGTTATCAATCAAGGGAGCAAACAGGAAGAGTAAACAAGAGCAGGCATCACAACTTGGCAGCTGTGAACTTCACGTGCCTCTGCTTTTAGGGCCATCCTGTCAGTCTGTTGCCTCTTCCTCCTCCTTCTTCTCCCCCTTCCCCTCCTCCTCTCCCCTTCCTCCTCTCCCTCCTCCCCTTCCCTCCCTCCTCCTCCCTCCCACCGCCCCACCTCCCCCTCTGTGAGACTTCCTCAGGCCTCAGTCCAGGGCCACCTTCTCTGTCTACCCAAGCTTCCTCCCCAGGTGACCCTAATTGGTTCTGTTCCTTTTTATACCATCTGCATTAGTTTCCTGTGGCTGCTACAAGAAGTTTCCACAAACTCAGTGGCTTAAAACAACAAAAATTTATGATCTGTTAGCTTTGGAGCCCAGAAGTCTGAAATCAGTGTCACTGGGCCAGAATCAAGGCGTCAGCAGGGCTGCACTCCCTCCCTCCCTCCAGAGGCTCCAGGGGAGAATTCATTCCCTGCCTCTTCAGGCTCCTGGCGGCTGCCAGCATTCCTTGACTTGTGGCCTCATCACTGCAATCTTCACAGCCAGCATCTTCTCACCTCTCTCTGCTCCATCTTCACAACACCATCTCCTCTGTGTGTAAAGCTCCCCTCTGCCTTTCTCTTATAAGGACACTTAAGACAGCATTTAGCGCCCACCCGGATAATCCAGGATAATCCCCATCTCCAGATCCTTAACCACACCGGCAAAGACCCTTTTTTTGCCATCATGCACAGTTCCAGGGACATGGATGCCTTTTGGGGGCCATTTCTCAGCCTACCACACTCTGTGTGTGCCAGCATTTCCTCATCTGATGTGTCCAGCACAGTCCCCTGTGTTCCAGGCCACATACCCAACGCTCTGCTTGGACTTGGAAACTCAGCTCTCGTCTAACCCCTAAACTGCTGCCGCTTACCTAGATGCTGGGCAGAAACCTCAGCGCTAATGCTCCCCTCCCTCTGCCGGCCTCCTGTGTGTCATCCAGCTCCAGGTCCCCTTCAAAGACACCCCTTCTTCCCCAGTCTCCACCACCTGATCCCAGGCCCCATGCGCCCACAGAGGCCTCCTAACTGGCCCCCTGTGTCTACTTCGGCCCACATTCAGTCCATTATCCATACCACAGCACAGTTAAAATGCAAACTAGATTATGTCCCTCCCTCCCTAAGCCCTTCAGGGGGCTTCTCGCTGCTGTGAGTCTAGCCTCCAAGCCCCTGACCTTGAACTAGGCTCCACGGGGTCTGACCTTGCCTGTGCCTCCAGCTCACCGCACCACATTCTGCTGCCCGCTCCCTCTGCTCCAACCACTCAGCTCTCTTTGCTCAGAGCCTCAAACATGTTGCATCTTCCCACATAGGGCCTTCACACATGCTCCTCTCTCCACCTGGGCACTCCAGCCCCCCACACCAACCCCGCATCTGACTGCCTCCTCCTGCTTCAGACTTCGGTTCAGTGGCCCTGAAGACATCTAACCTGTCCCTCTGAGCCCCCAGGGTGGCCTCCATTAGTCTCCCTCCTGCCCCGTCCTTGTTCCACACTGCATGTCCACTCATGAAGTGATGCGTGTGGTTTACATGTTGCGTGTTTGTGCCCCCTCTGGACTGTGAGCTTCATGGGGGCAGGGGTCTTGTCTGCCTCACCCTACACTGTTTCCCAGCACTTTGCCGGTGCTCAATAAATAATTACTCTTTGACAGTTTCAAGACATCATGCAAACCATTCCGTGATCTCCTCTGCTTGATGGCATGGAGAGAAGAAAGGCTAAGAAATGGGATTTAGAAGGTCGAGTGTTCAAGTTTTTCTTCCCCCCGCGATCTCCAGCAAAGCACTCGTGTCGACAAGGACGCTATGCATTTGATCCTGAAGTTTGGGCATTGTTTGCTGGCCCTCAGTGTTGTGCCTTCAGAATTCTCCGTAAATAGATCCAGGAAGCCTGAAGAGATTGTCAGGGGTTTCCCCCCATCATCTGTTAGCCTCCACAGGCCCCCCACAATGTTTTATGTAGATCGCTGTTGTTAGCTGCCTTTAAGTCAGCCTTGAGCTCACAGTGACCCCATGCACAACAGAACAAAACGCTGCCCAGTCCTGTGCCATCCCCATGAATGTTGCGGATCAGATTGCTGTGATCTATCCAGTTTTCTTTGGCAGGTTTTCAGAAGTAGATTGCCAGGCCTTTCTTCCTAGTCCACCTTAGTCTGGAAGCTTTGCTGAAACCTGTTCAGCAACACAGCAACGCACAAGTCTCCACCTACACACTGGTGGTGGCTGTGCATGAGGCACTGGCAGGGAATCGAACCCAAGTCTCCAGCGTGGATGGTGAGAATTCTGCCACTGAGCCACCACTGCCCCCTCTTATCTAGGTTAGCACTGTCCAATACAGCTTTCTGCATGATGGAATTGTTGTATATCTGCACAGTCCAACATGGCAGCCACTAGCCACATGCACTACTGAGCACTTGAAATGTGGCTGGCGCAACTTGAATTTTAATTTTGTTTCATTTTAATTACTTTGAAAGCACATTACCATGTGAACCAAGTGGCTGCCATATTGGACAGCGTAGCCCCAGCTTCCTTGTTAGGGAAGACCCCCCTGTGGGGAGCGTCCAGGCTCCTGGAAAATGGGGCGGCTCACTCTTCACAAGGTGTCGGGATAGCAGTGACTAGAAGCACACCAGAGGATGTCTGTGGCATGAGGAGGAAGGGCCAAGCCCTCTATACCTCAGGTGTGGCCTTTGCTGCAATCTATGAAAATGAAAGTTTCCATAAACAAATGAGACGAGCTGGGTCACACAAAGGTAGATAGCAGATGAAGGGGCCCTGGCCTAGGGTCAGATGAAAGAACAAGGTGGAAAGAGACCAGCTGGAGAAGTTGCATTGCTGGGAAATGTGTGGACACTCAGCCCCAGAGCCCAGGAACACTGGCACTGAGGCTTGAGAAGGGCATAATAATGGCGAAAGCCTGAAGAGGCTCTGTCTGGTGGTCAGGATAGCTCAGGAGAGGCTGGCATTTGAGGGGGCTTAGGGACCCAACAGGGCCCTGGTGGCGCAGTGGTTAAGAGCTTGGCTGCTAACTGAAAGGTCGGCAGTTCGAATCCACCAGTGGCTCTTTGGAAACCCTATAGGGCAATTCTACTCTGTCCTATAGGATGACTATGAGTCAGAATTGACTCGACGGCAACCAGTTTGTTTGTTTTGAGGGACCCAAGAGATCCAGGGCCACATGAACCCATCAAGTGCAGAAGACACCCCTTCTTCACCCCAAAACAATACATGCTGCTCACCCCAGCACAAATACATACACCTGAATACTCCTTCAACCAAGGGGAAATGCATTTCATTTCATCATCTTTTGGATGAGTAAATGAATGAATTCCAAAGTTAGAAATGAGACTTTTAAATATGCCTGGAAGAGGAATGTACCTACTGCCCAAGCACTAAAAGTTAGTGAGATACCAGAGGAAGAAAGTGTTCGCATTCGTTTCTGGTGGGAATACCAACAGGTACAGCGCTGCGGAAAACAGGCAGTTATTCAAAACGTTAAACATAGGACTACCATACGACCCAGCAATCCCAATCCTAGGTGCATACCCAAAAGAATTGAAAGCAACAACTCAAACAGAAACCTGTACGCCAGCGTTCATTGCCGCACTGTTCACCATAGCCAAAGGGTGGAAATCTAAATGTCCATCAACGAATGAATAAACAAAATACGAATATACATACAGTGAAATATTATTCATCCATAAAGAGAAATGAAGTCCTGATACATGTTACAAGGTGGATGAACCTTGAAAACATCATGCTGAGCGGAGTAAGTCAGGCACAGTTATACGAAATGGGCAGATGTGTAGAGACCAAAGCTTATTAGTGGCTACCAGAGGTGGGAGGAGTGGGGAAAGAGGGAGTCATTGTTTAGGGGCCACCAAATTTCTGCTAAAGGTGGTGAAATAATTTTGAAACGGATAGTAGTGATGGTTGCCCATGATGAGCGTAATCAATGTCAGTGAATTACACATGTAACAATCGTTCAATTGGCAACTGTTTTGGTATATATGTGTTACCACAATAAATAACAATTTTTAAAAAGTTCCCATCCCAAACCTGTTGCCATCGGATGGATCTGACTCATAGCAACCCTGTAGGACAGAGTAGAACTGCCTCATAGGCTTTCCAAGGCTGTAAACTTTATGGAGGAGCCCTGGTGGTACACTGGTTAAGTGATATGGCTGCTAACCAAGAGGTCGGTGGTTCAAATCCACCAGCTGCTCCTAGGAAACCCTATGGAACAGTTTCGACTTGACGGGAATGGGTTAATCTTTACAGAAGCAGGCTGCCACATCTTTCTCCCACAGAGCACCCAGTGGGTTCAAACTGCTGACCTTTCCGTTAGCATCTGAGCACTTAACCACTGCACCACTAGGGCCCCTTAATTGAATCACAACAGAATACTGTTTGATATACTGCTGGAAGCTGAGCCCCTAGGTTGAAAGGCACTCAAAATACACAGGGGCCACAACAATAGACTCAAGCCTACGAACGATGGTGAGGATGGGACAGTGTTTTGTTGTACATGGGGTTGCCATGAGTGGGGGCCGACTTGACGGCAACTAACAACATTTTCTTTATGCTTCTTTAAATTCTAAAGAGGGCATTAGTCTGATTTAAAACAAACAAAAGCATGTATGTAGGTAGAAAAAAAAGTTGGTGACTAATAAATAACAGATCCTTTTTATACAAGGGGGAGGTGCTGAGGTTAATCAAAGTCCTGTTGGAAACAGATGTTGTTGTCGTTAGGTGCTGTCAACTAACGACTCATAGTGTCCCTGCGTGCAACAGGACGAAACCCTGCCCGGTCCTGCGCCATCCTCACAATCGTTGTTATGCTTGAGCCCATTGTTGCAGCCACTGTGTCAATCCATCTCGTTGAGGGTCTTCCTCTTTTTCCCTTACCCTCTACTTTACCAAGCACAATGTCCTTCTCCAGAGACTGGTCCCTGCTGATAACATGTCCAGAGTATGTGAGATGAAGCCTCACCATGCTTGCTTCTAATGGGTATTCTGGCTGTACTTCTTCCAAGACAGATTTGTTTGTTTTTCTGGCAGTCTATGGTATATTCAATGTTCTTCGTCAACACCATAATGCAAACACATCAATTCTTCTTCGGTCTTCCTTATTCATTGTCCAGCTTTCACATGCATATGAGGTGATTGAAAACACCATGGCTTGGGTCAGGTGCACTTTAGTCCTTAAAGTGACATCTTTGCTTTTTAACACTTTAAAGAGATCTTTTGCAGCAAATTTGTCTAGTGCAATGCATCGTTTGATTTGAGTGCTCCTTCCATGAGCGTTGATTGTGGATCCAAGTAAAATGAAATCCTTAATAACTTCAATATTTTCTCCATTTATCGTGTTGCTTATTGGTCCAGTTGTGAGGATTTTTGTTTTCTTTATATTGAGGTGTAATCCATACTGAAGGCTGTGGTCTTTGATCTTCATTAATAAGTGCTTCAAGTCCTCTTCATTTTCAGCAAGCAAGATTGTGTCATCTGCATAACGCAGGTTGTTAATGAGTCTTCCTCCAGTCCTGAATACCCTGTTCTTCTTCATATAGTCCAGCTTCTCAGATTATTTGCTCAGCATACAGATTGAATAAATATGGTGAAAGAATACAACATTGACACACACCTTTCCTGACTTTAAACCACACGGTACCCCCTTGCTCTTTTGGAATGACTGCTCTTGGTCTAAGCACAGGTTCCTCATGAGCACAATTAAGTTTTCTGGAAATCCCATTCTTCGCAGTGTTATCCATAATTAGTTATGATCCACACATTAGAATGCCTTTGCCTAGTCAATAAAACACAGGTAAACATCTTTCTGGTATTCTCTATTTTCAGCCATGATCCATCTGACATCAGCAGTGATATCCCTCGTTCCACGTCCTCTTCTGAATCTGGCTGAAATTTCTGGTAGTTCCCTGTCAGTGTACTGCTGTAATCGCTTTTGAATGATCTTCAGCAAAATTTTACTTGTATGTAATAGTAAAGATATTGTTTGATAATTTCTGCATTCTGTTGGATCTCCTTTCTTTGTCAGTTTGTCCTAATGTGGTACCTTGCATGTTGCTGGGACACTGGCAGCTTTGCCGCCGGTATTTCGAATACCAGCAGGGTCATCCTTGGTGGACAAGTTTCAGCTGGACTTCCAGACTAAGATAGACTAGAAGAAGGAGCTGGCCGTCTACTTCTGAAAAAATTGGCCAGTGAAAACCTTATGAATAGCAGAGGAACATTGTTGGAAACAGATGGCCCAATCAAATTGGAGAGGTTGAGAGTTTAGCAAAAGGGCTATTGAAAGGTGTGAGCAGGAGTAGTCAGTCCCTCCGTGGGCTTCCCCAACAGGAGCAGTGACCTCTGTTGGACGGAGGCAGCCGGGGGAGTACATTTCACTCTTCCCTCTCCCTCCAGTCTCCCGTGGTTCTCCCTGTTGGCCCATTCCAACCTGAAGCCCGAGGGCCAGTAACCACTTGGTAACGGTAGAGTTCAGCATCTGGGGCAGGGAGAAGGGTGGAAAGTGCATGGAGGAACACCTGGGCACTGAGGAGAGCAGACACAATGCAAGCATGAGGGCATTCGTTCTCAAAGACGGCGGGGCGCAGGCTCAGAATAAACAGCTGCAATCTAAACCCAAGGCCTTCTATGCAAAGCAAGTCAGGACCTCCCACTAAACAGAATGGCCCTTCTGTGCCTGTGATCTTTACCTGATGCAATTTTGGGCCATGTTCATGTTGGTTCTAGGGGTTTTTTAACATTTACGCCCCCTGCCCCCAGCTGCGTGAAGCGGATGACACCTGGGAGGCAGTAAGAGCCAGGAAACAGCCACAGGGCCTCAGGCCTCGGCAGTGGGGACCCCGCTGGGAGTCCCAGGACACCAGAGTTGCAGCAGCTTCACAGTTTTTGTTGTTCCAAGTGGGGGACAGCAATAACTGGAAGGGCATTCCCTAACTCTCCTCCCTGAATTATTGACTTCATGGAGTTCTGAGTTTGGAATGAGTAATTCCAGAAGAAATCCGTGTCTCCTGAGGCACCCGGAGCTCTGTGGGAGCAGGGAATGCGGAACCGGTGTCTGGTTTGGCTTCTGTTTGGGTGGTGTGCAGCTTGTACTCAACTAGTCAGCCTCCTCCTCAGGAAGTGAAAACTGCCTTTAAATATTACTGTAAGACAAAGCAAACAAGACCACGGACACAGCATAGCACCACCTCTAGCATTAGAAGAAAGAAAATCATAAGAACCAAAGGACCTTAGAGTTGACCTATCCCAATCTCCCGTGATAACAGATGACCAAAGAGGTGAAAGGAAGCATTCCTGGGGTTAAAAATGGGCAAAGTGAACAAGACATGAAGAGACACTTCACCGAAGAGGATACATGAATGGAAAATAGCCTATGGAAAGATGATTAACCTTACTAGACATTAAACCAAAAATCAAACCAGCTGCTGTTGAGTGGATGCTGACTCATGGAAACCTGTGCATGAATATTCGTAGAATCATTCCTAATAGCCAAAAGCTGGAAACAGCCCAGATGTCCTTCAGTGGGTGGGTGGTTCAACAATTGTGGTACATCAGACCATAGAATGCTACTGAACAATAAAAAGGAACAAATTATTGATACAACAACTTAGACACATCTCAAGAGAATTATGCTGAGCAAAATAAGCCAATCTCAAAGGCCACGTACTGTATGACTCCACTTATATAACATTTTTGAAATGACAAATTTATAGAGGTTGAAAATGGATTAGTGGTTACCAGGGGTTAGCCCAGTACTTAACCATTTGCACCACCCAGGGACTTCCACTAAGCCATTAGGGAAAAGCAAATTGAGACCACAGCGAGATATCACTTCCTCTTTTTCGCTTACCTTCTACTTTACCAAGCATGATGTCCTTCTCCAGGGACTGATCTTACTATAACACGTCCAAAGTATGTGAGACAAAGTCTCGCCATCCTTGCTTCTAAGGAGCATTCTGGCTGTACTTCTTCCAAGACAGATTTGTTGATTATTCTGGCAGTCCGTGGTATATTCAATATTCTTTGCCAACACCATAATTCAAAGGCATCAAGTCTTCTTCAGTCTTCCTTATTCATTGTCCAGCTTTCACATGCATATGAGGTATCTGAAAATACCATGGCTTGGGTCAAGTGCACCTTAGTCCTTAACACGACATCTTTTCAACACTATAAAGAGGTCTTTTGCAGCAGATTTGCCCAATGCAATGTGCTGTTTGATTTCTTGACTGTTGCTTCCAATGGCATTGATTGCAGATCCAAGCAAAATGATATCATTGACAACTTCAATATTTTCATAATAACAGATATTTCAACAAATGAATGCAGCCCTAGAAATGCTCACTCGTCTATGCCAAGAAATTTGGAAAACAGCTACCTGGCCAGCTGACAGGAAGAGATTCATATTTGTGCCCATTCCAAGGAAAAGTGAACCAACAGAATGCGGAAATTATCGAACAATATAATTAACATCACATGCAAGTAAACTTTTGTGAAGATAATTCAAAAAAGATTGCAGCAACACATTTACAAGGAACCGCCAGATATTCAAGGTGGATTTAGAAGCGGATATGGAACAAGGGTTATCATTGCTGATGTCAGATAGATCTTGGCTGGAAGCAGAAAATACTAGAAAGATGTTCACCAGTGTTTTATTGACTATGCAAAGGCATTCAGCTGTGTGAATCATAACAAATTATGGATAACATTGTGAAGAACAGGAATTCCAGAACACTTAATTGTGCTCATGCAGTACCTCTACATAGACCAAGAGGTAGTCTTTTGAACAGAACAAGGGAATACTGTGTGGTTTAAAATCAGAAAAGGTGTGCATCAGGGTTTGTATCCTTTCACTATACTTATTCAGTCTGTATTCTGAGCAAATAATCCGAGAAGCTGGACTATATGAAGGAAAATGCAGCATCAGGGCTGGAGGAAGACTCATTAGAAACCTTTGCTAGGCAGATGACACAACTTTGCTTGCTTGAAGCGAAGAGGACTTGAAATATTTACTGATGAAGATCAAGGACCACAGCCTTCAGTATGGATTACACCTCAACATAAAGAAAAAAATTCTCAAAATTAGACCAATAAACAACATCATGATAAATAGACAAAAGATTGATGTTGTCAAGGATTTCATTTTACTTGGATCCACGATCATGGAAGCAGCAGTCAAGAAATCAAACAAACGTATTGCATTGGGCAAATCTGCTTCAAAAGACTTCTTTAAACTGTTGAAAAGCAAAGATGTCTCCTTGAGGACTAAGGTGCACCTGGCCCAAGCTATGGTATTTCCAATCGCCTCATATGCATGTGAAAGCTGAACAGTAAATAAGAATAGATGCATTTGAATTATGGTGTTGGCGAAGAATATTGAATATACCATGGACTTCCAGAAGAATCAACAAATCTGTCTTGGAAGAAGTACAGCCAGAGTGCTCCTTAGAAGCAAGGATGGCGAGATTATGTCTCACATACTTTGGACATCTTATCAGGAGGAGCCAGTCCCTGGAGAAGGATATTATGCTTGGTAAAATGGAGGGTCAGCAAAAGAGAAGAGGACATTCAGCAAAATGGATTGACACAGTGGCTGCAACAATGGGCTCAAGCATAACAACGATTTTCAGGATTGCACAGGACCAGGCAGTGCTTCGTTCTGTTGTACATAGTGTCGCTATGAGTTGGAAGTGACTCGACATCACCTAACAACAACAAAAACATCATGATGTTGCTTATTGGTGCAGTTGTGAGGATTTTGTTTTCTTTATGTTTAAGTGTAATCTATATTGAATGCTGTAGTCTTTGATCTTCATCAATGCTTCAAGTCCTCTTCACTTTCAGCAAGCAAGGATGTGTCATCTGCATAATGCAGGTTGTTAATGAGTCTTCTTCCAGTCCTGATGCTGCATTCTTCTTCATATAGTCCAGCTTCTCAGATTATTTGCTCAGTATACAGACTGAATAAGTATAGTGAAATGATACAACCCTGAAGTACACTTTTTTCTGATTTTAAACCATGCAGTATCCCCTTGTTCTGTTCAAACACTGCCTCTTGGTCTATGTACATATTCTGCATGAGCACAATTAAGTGTTCTGGAATTCCCATTCTTCACAAGTTAACCATAATTACATATGATGTAATCAATGAGGGAAACAGGGTGAAGGGTATACAGGACCTCCCTGTACTATCTTGAAACTTTCTGTGAATCTATAATTATTTCAAAATGAAAAGTTAAAAAAAAAAAAAAAAAAAAAAAAAAGCCTTGTCCTTCTCCAAGCCAGCAAGTGGTAGAGATGGCCCAGGACTCATGACTTGAGATGACCACCCTCTCCCTCCCACAGACTGCTGCATAGTCTAATGTCTTTACATAGTCAATAAAACACAGGTAAACATCATTCTGGTATTCTCTACTTTCAGCCAAGGTCTATCTGACATCAGCAGTGAAATCCCTCGTTCTACATCCTCTTCTGAATCTAGCTTGAATTTCTAGCAGTTCCCTGTCAATGTACTGCTGCTACATTTTTTGAATTATCTCCAGCAAAATTTTACTTGTGTGTGATATTAATGATATTGTTCGATAATTTCTGCATTGTTGAACAACTTATTGAATCACCTTTCCTTGGAATGAGCACAAATATGGATCTCTTGCAGTCAATTGGCCAGGTAGCTGTTTCCCAAATTATTTGGCATAGGTGAGTGAGCACTTCCAGTATTGTATCCCTTTGTTGAAACATCTCAATTGGTATTCCATCAATTCCTGGAGACTTGAACTTCTTCCTTCAGTACCACTGGCACTTTTTCATGGGAAATAACCTTTTTCAACAACATAAATGGTAACTATACACATAGAGGAAACCCTGGTGGCATAGTGGTTAAGAGCTACTGCTGCTAACCAAAAGGTCGGCAGTTCAAATCCACCAGGCGCTCCTTGGAAACTCTATGAGACAGTTCTACTCTGTCCTATAGGGTCACTATGAGTCGAAATCGACTCTATGGCAACGGGTTTATACACATAGACCTCACCAAATGGAGTACACAGGAATCACATCGACTACATCTGTAGAAAGGGACAATGGAGAAGCTCAACATCATCAGTCCGAACAAGGCCAGGGGCCAATTGTGGAACAGACTATCAATTGCTCATATGCAAGTTCAAGGAGAAGCTGAAAAAAATTAAAACAACTTCATGAGAGCCAAAGTATGACCTTGAGTAGATTCCACCTGAATTTAGATATCATCTCAAGAATAAATTTGATGCATTGAACACCTAATGACCCAAGAACAGATGAGTTGTGGGATGACATCAAGAACATCATACATGAAGAAAGCAAAAGGTCATTAAAAAGACGGAAAAGAAAATAAAGACCAAAATCGATGTCAGAAGATATTCTGAAACTTGCTTTGAACCTAGAGTAGCTAAAGCAAACAGAAGAAATCATAAGTAAAAGAGCTGAACAGAAGATTTCAAAGGGTGGCTCTAGAAGACAAAGTGAAGTATTATAATGAAATGTGCAAAGACCTGGAGATAGAAAACCAAAAGGGAAGAACACGCTCAGCATTTCTCAAGCTGAAAGAACTGAAGAAGATATTCCAGCCTTGAGTTGCAGTATTAAAGGATTCTACGGGCAAAAAATTGAATGATGCAGGAAGCCTCAAAAGAAGATGGAAGAAATACACATAGTCACTGTACAGAAAAGAATTGGTTGACGTTCAACCATGTCAGGAGGTAGTCTCTAAATTAGAGGCATTGAAATAGGTTTGCATCCATTACAAATCTGGCTGCATCTGCTTTGCTCTTGGCCTTGTCTCATTGCAGGGGAAAATTCTTTGCTCACTTCACCCAGCAATAGTTGCACTCATCTTACCCCCTTTGCTCAAAATGGATGAACTTTTGGTTGACTTTCAGCAAAGTGGTATTAAAGTCCTAACTCGAGGTAAGAATTTCCAGTTCCACAAAATTCATTACCCATTTGCTGTTTGCATGCTAAAGTGTTTCGAAGTTTGAATATCAGGCAAATCTAAGAATGTTTCTATAGAATAATTTCTAAGAAGGATTTGAGAAACAGAGTGCTAAGAATGATGTGGTCATTGTGCATGTCCATTGGCATGGACAGAGCTTTCTGCCTTTGCTTTGCCTTATACAAATGGGCTCTTTTGCCACAGTTCTGTGTCTTTTCCCTCCTTGGGGCACTTAGATTACTCAGGAAACTCTTAATTATCTACAATCAGGAATTATTGTGAAATATTATCTTCCAAATCAGTAGTTCCCAGAATCCCCAGGGTATTCATGTTTCAGGGAGGGTGAATAGCTCAAAACAGTGAAGACATTGCTCAACTTAAGTTTTAAATTTTCTTAATGACTAGAAATAATAATTATGGAAGCACGATTGGGGGTAGTAGCCAAGGGACCTTATGAAAGAAAACTGGCTTAGTATTTTTTAAATACCGAAGAAAACGCTGACAAAAGCTGTACAAAATCTTTTCACTGAAAATTACAAAACGTTGTAAAGTTTTAAAAGTACTAAACTATGTAGATAGGTAATATTTTAAAAACATGTGACTGTTTAAGATAAAATTTTAATACTGTATTGTTGGAATTATAATATTTATAGATGTATGTGTGGCAACAAACTCACTAAGGACTAATGGAAATAAACGGTAGCAAATTTCCTATATTTTATCTCAAGCAATTCAATGTTAACTCCAAGTCACTTGGGATGTGTTAAAGATGTATACTGTAATCCCTAGAGCAACCAAAAAAAAAAAACAAAAAACAAAGAAAGGGTTAAAAACCAAGAGCAGGGTGGGAGAAATTCTGGAATGGCAGAGTAAGGACCCCTGAAAATCCACTTCAAAAAAAAAAAAAAAAAAAAAAGACAAGAATCTTGGCAAAAATTATCAAAATCAGCTTTTCAGAACTCTGGGAATTAACCAAAGGTTTGAGACAATTTGAGGAGCATTTATCCAAGAAAAATATATTCAAGAAAATAAATTTTTTTAAAAATTCAAACAAGTAGGAAAGTAAGGCCCATACTCAGAAAAATGCAGTCAATAGACACTCCCTAAGGAAGCCCAGACATTGGACTTACTGGACACAAACTTTAAGTAGCTATTAGAAATATGTTCAAATGCTAAAGGAAACCATGTCTAAAGATCTAAAAGAAAGTATGAAAACAATGACACCAAATAGAGACTATCAATAAATAGATACAAATTATTTATAGAAAAACCAAATAGAAATTCTGGAGTTGAAAAGTACAATAACTGAATGAAAATTGCACTATAGGGTCTCAACAGAAGATTTGAGCTGTCAGAAGAAAAAAGAATTAGCAAAATTGAAGATAGGCCAATTGAGATTATCCAGTCAGAGAAACAGAAGAAGAAAAATGAAGAAACCCATGGAACATCTGAGACCTATGGCACACCATCAAGTGTAACAACATATACATTATAAGAGTCCCAGAAGGAAAGGAAAGGGAGAAAGGGTCAGAAAAAATATTTGAATACATAATGGCTGGAAAGTGGCCAGATTTGATGAAAAACACTAACTTACATATCCAAGAGGCTCATCAAATTCCAAATAGGATAAATGCAAATATTTCCACACCTAGATACATCATATTTAAACTCTCAAAAGCCAAAGGGAATGAGAGGACCTTGAAAGCATCAAGACAGAAGTAACTCATCACTAAAGAAATGATTAATAAGATAAACAGCTGATTTTTCATCAGAAACCATGGCATCTAGAAGGCAGTAGGATGACATATTAAAAGTGCTAAAAGAAAAAACTGTCAACCAAGAATTCTGTATAAGCAAAACCATCCTTCAAAAATGAAGGACAAATTAATACATTTCCAGATAAGCCAAATTCTAAGAGAATTTGTCACTAGCAGCTCTTTCCTACAAGAAATACTAAAGAGAGCCCTTCAACACAATGAAAGGACACTAGACAGTAACTCCAATTCATGTGAGCAAATAAAGAATACTGTAAAGGTAACCACATAGGTAAGTAAAAAAGACAGTATGAATGTATTTTTGTTTGTAGTTTTTTTCTTCTATCTAACATAAAAGACAACTACATAAAACTAATTATAAATATTTGTTGATGGACATACAATGTATAAAGGTGTAATTTATATGACAATAATAGCACAAAGGAGGGGATGAATGGAGCTATATAGGAGCAATGTTTTGTATACAATTGAAATTAAGTTGGTATTAATCTGAACTAGATTCTTAACAATTAAGATGCTAATTGTGATCCCAGGGAAATCACTAAGAAAATAATTTTAAAATATAGTAGGAAAAAAACAGCAAAAGAATTAGTGGTAGAAAATACTTATTTATCTAGAAAACATCTATTTAATACAAAAGAAGGCATTAATGGAGGAATAAAAGAACAACAAATATATGAGACATATATACAACAAATAGAAAAATGGCAGACATAAACCCTACCCTATCAGTAATTAAGTGTAAATGGTTTAAACACACCAATTAAAAGACATTATATTGACATCATAGATTTTAAAAATGATACAACTCTATGGTCTCTACAACAGACATACTTTAGATTTAAAGACACCAAAGATTGGGAGTTTAGGATGGAAAAAGATACCATACAAACAGTAACCAAGACAGCTGGAGTGGCTATACTAAAATCATACAAAATAGACTGTAATAAAAAATTGTTACTAGAGACACAGAGGATATTTTATAATGATTAAAGAGTCAATCCATCAAGAAAACATAACAATTCTAAACATATATGTACCTAACAACAGAGCCCCCAAATACATTTTTATGGATTGAATTATGTCCCCCCAAAATATGTGTTGTAAACCCTATGTTCTATGCCTGTGGTTATAATCCCATTTGGGAATGGGTTGTCTTTGTTATGTTAATTAGTCAGGATTAGCATAGGGTGTATCTTGAGTCCATCTCCTTTGAGATATGTTGTTAGGTGTCATTGAGTTGGTTCCACCTCATAGTGACCACATGAACAACAGAATGAAATACTGCCTGGTCCTGCATTAGCCTCACAGTCATTGTTGTGTTTGAGCCCGTTGTTGCAGCCACTGTGTCAATCCTTCTTTTTGAGGGTCTTCCTCTTTTTCACTGACCCTCTACTTTACCAAGCATGATGTCCTTTTCCAGGGATTAGTCCCTCCTGATAACATGTTCAGAGTATGTGAGATGAAGTCTCGCCATCCTCTCTTCTAAGAAGCATTCTGACTGTACTTCTTCCAAGACAGATTTGTTGATTCTTCTGGTATTCCATGATATATTCAATATTCTTTGCCAACACCATAATTCAAAGATATCAGTTCTTCTTTGGTCTTCCTTATTCATTGTCCAGCTTTCACAAGCGTATGAGGCTATTGAAAATGCCATGGCTTGGGTCAGGATCACCTTAGTCCTCAAGGTGACATCTTTGCTTTTCAACACTTTAAAGAGGTCTTTTGCAGCAGATTTGTCCAATGCAACACATTGTTTGATTTCCTGACCACTGCTCCAGTGGGGGAGCCCTGATGGCACAGTGGTTAAGAGCTCAGCTGCTAACCAGAAGGTTGGCAGTTCAAATCCACCAGCCACGCCTTGGAAATTCTATGGGGCAGTTCTATACTGGCCAATAGAGTTGCTATGAGTCAGAATTGACTCTACGGCAATGGGTTAGGTTTGGGTTTTGGTGCTCCTATGGGTGTTGATTGTGGATTCAAGCAAAATGAAATCCTTGACAACTTCAATCTTTTCTCCATTTATTATAATGTTGTTTGTTTGTCCAGTTGTGAGGATTTTCATTTTCTTTATGTTGAGTTGTAATCCATACTGAAGGCTGTGGTCTTTGATCTTCATCAGTAAGTGCTTCAAGTTCTCTTTGCTTCAGCAAGCAAGGTTGTGTCATCCGCATATCGCAGGTTGTTAATGAGTCTTCCTCCAATCCTGATGCCCAGTTCTTCTTCATATAGTCCAGCTTCTTAAATTATTTGCTCGGCGTAAGACTGAATAAATATGGTGAAAGGATAACAACCTGATGCACACCTTTCTTGATTTTAAACCATGTAGTATCCCCTTGTTCTGTTTGAATGACTGCCTCTTGGTCTATGTACAGGTTCTGCATGAGCACAATTAAGTGCTGGAATTCCCTTTCTTTGCAATGTTATCCACAATTTGTTATGATCCACACAGTCAAATGCCTTTGCATAGTCAATAAAACATGGGTAAACATCTTTCTGGTATTCTCTGTTTTCAGCCAAGATCTGTCTGACATTAGCAATGATATCCCTTTGAGATATAAAGAGATTAAAGGCAAGTTAGAAAACAGAGATGGGAGAAGACAGATGACAAGTCATATGAAGATCGCCCAGGGGCAGAAGCTCAGAAGATACAAGGACATTCCTCCAGAGCTGATACAGACAAAAAACCTTCCCCTAGAACCAGCACCCTGAATTCAGACTTCTAGTCTCCTCAACTGTGAGAAAATACATTTCTGTTTGCTAAAGCCATCCACTTGTGGTATTTCTGTTATAGCAGCACTAGATAACTAAGACATACACGAAGCAAAATCTGACAGATTTCAAGGGAGAAAGAGACAGTTCAACAATAATGTTGGAGACTTCAGTACTCCATTTTAAATAATGAGTAGAATAACTAGGAAGAAGATTAAGAGGGAAATAAAAGACTTGGACAACACTATAAACTACCTATACCTAATAAATATCTCTAGAATACTCCACCCAGAAATAGCAGAGCACACTGCTATTGTATATGTTCTTCTCAAAATGTGACATTCTTCAAGACAGACCATATGTTAGGTCATAAAATAAGTTTCAGTAAATATAAAAACATTGAAATACTAGAAAGTATGTTCTCCAACCACAAAGAAATGAAATTGGAAGTCAGCAACAGAGGGAAATTTGAGAACTATGCAAATATGTGAGACATAAACAGCATATTCCAAAGTAACCAAGGAGTGAAAGAAAGAATCACAAGGGAGATTAGAAAATACTCAGAAAAAAATGAAAATGAAAGCACAAAAGTTAAAGGATGCAGCTAATGCAGTGTTTATAGGAAAATTTATAGTTGGAAACACCTATATTAAAAAAGGAGAAAGAGGAGGCAGGACCAAGATGGCAGAATAGTCAGATGCATCCTGTGGTCTGTCTTACAACAAAGACTGGAAAAAACAAGTGAATCAATTATATACAAAAATCTAGCAGCCCTGAACATCAAAGGCAAAGTTGAGGAATTAGACTGTGAGACAGGGAGAGGGAGAGACGGTTCAGGTGCAGCAAGGAGTTGCCAGACCTGACCCAGCAGGAAACGGCACCCTGAAGGCTGGATCAGTTGGCGTGCATGGTGAGGCAAGCAGTGGTGCTTGGGAGGCATTTTTCATATCAGGAGAGACCAAGTGGTGGAGAGTCTGTTCAACCCTCCAGAACCAGCAAGAAGCAGTGCTCATTTGGCAAAAGATAAGTATATGTGTCTAACCTACTGTGCATATCAAAAAACACTCCCTTTGGGAAGAAACTCTCTCCCACTTACCTGCCCCCTCCCAGCTTTGCACCAGGTCCAGACTGGCTTCAGCGATTGCCGAGTCACCTAGGCAGGAAGTAGGATCCGTCACACTTCCTGAGCCATTCTCCTGGCTTTGGAGAGGGAACAAATTAACAAACAGGAAAAAATAATCTGCCAGCTCCCCTTAGCTGAGAACTCAGGGCAGGCACAGCACCTTTGACTAGGCACAGGCATAAGGGGTCCACAGTCTTTGAAGGCCTTTCACCACTGCATAGAGCTGTGTGGGCCCATTTCAACAGCATAGGCCCTTGTTAGCGCAGTACAACAGGGTATATACCTGAAGGCTAATTTCAACTGTGTCAGCTATATGGTGGAGTGCCAGGTTCATGACACTTAACATCACTCTGCCCATTAAGTAGGGTCCTCACCTACCCAGATCAGGGAACTGAGGACTGGTGGCTCCATCCACACCACCTAGCCATCCATGACAGTGGTCCAAGAATAAGTGGTGCCTCCCAGTCCTTACAGCCCATAGTCTGGCTGCAAAACCCACCCACCTACATGTTCTAGGGAACAGGGACACATTTTCCTCTCAGACATTCAGGGGCAGCCATCAGCCCCCTTCCTTGCTCAGCACATGACCCCCTACGCAGCCAGATACATGTGCCTACACCAATTACCCCTGACAATCTAGGACTGTAGGTGAGAGCCTGCACCACACACTCGGTGACCGACTGCTTGGACACCTGAGCTGAATCCATACAAGAAAAGTAAATGGACTCTTAGGCTCACATACCTAGTAACAGCTCTAACCACCTGGTGACAGGACGTGAGAGCTTCAAAGTTGCCAATAATCAAACTAGCTCATGAGAGCAGACTATTTGGACATATCAAAACAAAACAAGAAGCTAGGACACAGTAAGCAAGCATAAAATAAATAAATATTATAACTTATTGATGACTTGGAGACAGCAGTCAATATCAAATCACATAAAGAGGCAGACCATGATGGCTTCAGCAAGCACCCAAAACAGAGAATCAAGAAATCTTCTGGAGGAAGAGAACTTCTTGGAATTACTGGAGGTAGAATTCAAAAGATTAATATACAGAGCTCTTCAAGATATCAGGAAGGAGATCATGCAAAACTCAGACAAAGTGAAGGAACACACAGACAAAGCAATAGAGGAACTCAAGAAGGTTATGCAAGAGCATAATGAAAAATTTAACAGGCTGCAAGAATCTATAGAGAGACAGCAGACACAAATCCAGAAGATTAACAATAAAATTTCAGAATTAGACAACTCAATAGAAAGTCATAGGAGCAGAACTGAGGCAATGGAAGTCAGAATTAGTGAGATAGAAGACAAAGGCACTTGACACCAACTTATTTGAGGAAAAATCAGATAAAACAATTCTAAAAAATGAAGAAATCCTAAGAATTATGTTGGACTCTATCAAGAGGAATAACCTACAAGTGATTGGAGTACCAGAATCGGGGGGCTAACAGAAAATACAGAGAGAATTGTTGAAGATTGGTTGGCAGAAAACTTCACTGACATCGTGAAAGATGAAAAGATATTTAGCCATGAAGCTCATCGAACCCCACACAAGGTAGATCCCAAAAGAAAGTCACCAAGACATAATCAAACTTGCCAAAACCAAAGATAAAGAGAAAATTTAAGAGCAGCTAGGGTTATATAAAAAGTCACCTACAAAGGAGATTCAATAAGACTAAGCTCATACTACTCAGCAGAAACCATGCAGGCAAGAAGGCAATGGGATGACATATATAAAGCCTTGAAGAAAAAAAATTGTCAGCCAAGAATTATATATCCAGCAAAATTGTCTCTCAAACACAATGGCAAAATTAGGGCATTTCCAGATAAACAGAAGGTTAGGGAATTTGTAAAAACCAAACCAAAATTACAAGAAATACTGAAGGGAGTCCTTCGGCTAGAATATCAATAACATCAGATAACAACGCAAGACTAGAACACAAGACAGAACAATCAGAAATCAACCCAGATAGGGAAGTCACAAATACATCAAAGCTAAAACACTGAAAATAGGGAAAGAGAAATGTCAATATGTAAAAGACTACAACATTAAAACAAAAAAGAGAATAAATAACGTAGTCATAGATCATTCATATGGAGAGGAAGTCAAGGCGATACAAAGAAACAACAGATTGGTTTAAACTTAGAAAAATAGGGGGTAAATATTAAGGTAACCACAAAGGAAACTAACAGTCCTACACATCAAAATAACAAACAAGAAAAAACATAAAGACTCAGAAAATACAAAATGAATAACAATGAAAAGGATGAAAAGAAAATACATAAAGAATAATGACTCAGCACAAAAAATTAAGTGGAACAAAGAAACTGTCAACAACACACACAACACACAAAAATCAAAACGACAGCACTAACTCCCGCCTATCAATAATTACGCTAAATGTAAATGGACTAAATGCTCCAATAAGGAGGCAGAGAGTGGCAGAATGGATAAAAAAAAAACATGATCCGTCTATATGCTGCCTACAAGAGCCATACTTTAGACTTAAAGGCACAATCAAACTAAATCTCAAAGGATGGAAAAAATATATCAAGCAAACAACACTCAAAAAAAGAGCAGGAGTGGCAAAATTAATCTCCGACAAAATAGACTTTAAAGTAAAATCCACCACAAAGGATAAGGAAGGACACTGTATAACGATTAAAGTGTCAATACACCAGAAGGACATAAACATAATGAATATTTATGCACTCAACAACAGGGCTCCTAAATACATAAAACAAACTCTAACAGCATTGAAAAGAGAAATAGACAGCTCCACAATAATAGTAGGAGACTTCAACACACCACTTTTGGTAAAGGACAGAAAATCGAGAAAGAAGGTCAATAAAGACACAGGAGATCTAAACGTCACAATCAACCAACTTGATCTCATAGATATATACAGAACACTCCACCCAACAGCAGCCAAGTATACTTTCTTTTCCAATGCACATGGAACATTCTCCAGCATAGACCACATATTTGGCCATAAAGCAAGCCTTAACAGAATCCAAACACTGAAATATTACAAAGCTTCTCTTCTGACCTCAAAGCCATAAAAGTAGAAATCAATAACAGAAAAAGCAAGGAAAAAAAAGTCAAACACATGGAAACTGAACAACACCTTGCTCAAAAACTACTGGGTTATAGAAGAAATTAAGGATGGAATAAAGAAATTCACAGAGTCAAATGAGAATGAAAACACATCCTACCAGAACTTTTGGGACACTGCAAAAGCAGTGCTCAGAGGTCAGTTTATAGCAATAAATGCACACATCCAAAAAGTAGAAAGGGCCAAAACCAAAACATTAACCTTACAACTTAAACAAACAGAAACAGAGCACAAAAGAAGCCCTCAGGCACCAGAAGAAAGCAAATAATAAAAATTAGAGCAGAATTAATTGGAGAATATAAAAACAATTGAAAGAGTTAACAAGACCAAAAGCTGGTTCTCTGAAAAGATCGACAAAATCAATAAACCACTGGCCCAACTGACAAAAGAAAAACAGACGAGGAAGAAAATAACCCAAATAAGAAATGAGATGGGAGATATTACAACAGACCCAACTGAAATTAAAAGAATCATAACAGAAGACTGTGAAAAATTGTACTCTAACCAATTTGAAAACCTAGAGGAAATGGACAAATTTCTAGAAACTCACTACCTACCTAAACTAACACAAACAGAGGCAGAACAACTAAGTAAACCTATAACAAAAGAAGAGATTGAAAAGGTAAATTAAAAACTCCCAACAAAAAAAGCCCTGGCCTGGATGGTTTCACTGGAGAATTCTACCAATCTTTCAGAGAAGAGTTAGCACCACTACTACGAAAGGTATTTCAGAGCATAGAAAAGGATGGAATACTCCCAAACTCATTCTATGAAGCCAGTAACCCTGATACCAAAACCAGGTAAGGACACCACAAAAAAAGAAAATTAAAGACCAATATCCCTCATGAACATAGAAGCAAAAATCCTCAACAAAATTCTAGACAATAGAATTCAACAACATTTCAAAACAATAATTCACCATGATCAAGTGGGATTCATACCAGGTATGCAGGGATGGTTCAACATTAGAAAAACAAGCAATATAATCCATCACATAAATAAAACAAAAGACAAGATCCACATGATCTTATCAATTGATGGAGAAAAGACATTTGACAAAGTCCAATAGCCATTCATGATAAAAACTCTCAGCAAAATAGGAATAGGAGGGAAATTCCTCAACATAATAAAGGGCATTTATACAAAGCCAACACCCAACATCATCCTAAATGAAGAGAGTCTGAAAGCATTAACCTTGAGAATGGGAACTAGACAAGGATGCCCTTTATCACCACTCTTATTCAGCATTGTGCTGGAGGTCCTAGTCAGACCGATTAGGCTAGAGAAAGAAATAAAGAGCATCGAAAATGGTAAGGAAGTAGTAAAAGTATCTCTATTTGCAGACAATATGATCTTATACACAGAAAACCCCAAAGAATCCACAAGAAAACTACTGGAACTAATAGAAGATTTCAGCAAAGTATCAGGATATAAGCTAAACATAC
>NW_004444052.1:1989369-2018523 GCF_000243295.1 Trichechus manatus latirostris
TGGGAGCTCCTAAAAATCAAACACTTATGCTCATCAAAAGACTTCATCAAAAGAGTAAAAAGACAACCTACAGACAGGGAATAAATTTTTGGCAATGACAAATTTGATCACGGTCTAATCTATAAGATACTGCAAAACCTCAACAACAAAAAGACAAATAAACTGATTAAAAAATGGGCAAAGGATATGAACAGGCACTTTGCCAAAGAAGACATTCAGGTGGCTAACAGATACATGAGGAAATGCTCACAATTATTAGCCATTAGAGAAATGCAAATCAAAACTACAGTGAGATATAATCTCACCCCAACAAGGCTAGCATTAATCCAAAAAACACAAAATAATAAACGTTGGAGAGGTTGTGGAGGGACTGGAACACTTATACACTGCTGGTGGGAATGTAAAATGGTGAAACCACTTTGGAAATCTATTCAGCGCTTCCTTAAAAAGCTAGAAATAGAAGTACCATACAATCCAGCAATCCTGCTCCTTGGAATATATCCTAGAGAAATAAGAGCTGTTACACGAATAGATATATGCACACCCATGTTCATTGCAGCACTGTTCACAATAGCAAAAAGATGGAAACAACATTGGTGCCCATCAATAAACGAATCGATAAATTATGGTATATTCACACAATGGAATACTACGCAACAATAAAGAACAACGATGAATCCGCAAAAGATCTCATAACATGGATGAATCTGAAAGGCATTATGCTGAGTGACATTAGTCACAAAAAGACAAATATTGTATGAGCCCACTATTATAAGAACTCAAGAAAAGGTTTAACACAGAAGAAAACATCCTTTGATGGTTATAAGGGTGGGGAGGGAGGGAGAGGGGTATTCACTAACTAGATAGTAGAGAAGACTTATCTTAGGTGAAAGGAAGGACAACACACAATACAGGGGAAGTCAGCACAACTAGACTAAACGAAAAGCTAAGAAGTTTCCTAAATATAACCAAACACTTTGAGGGACAGTGTAGCAGGGGTGGGGGTCTGGAGACCATGGTTTCAGAGGATATCTAGGTCAATTTGCATAACAAAGTTTATTGAGAAAATGTTCTGCATCCCACTTCGGTGAGTGGCATCTGCGGTCTTAAAAGCTAGCGAGCGGCCATCTAAGATGCATCATTTGGTCCCAACCCACCTGGAGCAAAGGAGAATGAAGCTCACCAAAGATACAAGGAAAATATTAGCCCAAAGACAGAAAGGGCCACATAAACCAGAGACTTCATCAGCCTGAGACCAGAAGAGCTAGATGGTGACCAGCTACCACCAATGACCGCCCTTGACAGGGAACACAACAGAGAGTTTCTGACGGAGCAGGAGAAAAGTGGGATGCAGAACTCAAATTCTAGTAAAAAGACCAGTCTTAATGGTCTGACTGAGACTGGAAGAATCCTGGAAGAGATGGCCCCCGAACTCTGTTAGCCCAAAACTAAAACCATTCCCGAAGCCAACTCTTCAGACAAAGATTAGACTGGAGTATAAGACATAAAATGATACTCATGAAGACTATACTTGTTAGCTCAAATAGATACATGAGACTAAATGGGCAGCTCCTGTCCGGAGGTGAGATGAGAAGGCAGAAAGGGACAGGAGCTGGTTGAATGGACACGGGAAATCCAGGGTGGAAAGGAGGAGTGTGCTGTCCCATTACAGCGAGAGCAACTAGGGTCACATAACAATGTGTGTATAGATTTTTGTATGAGAAACTATCTTGAACTGTAAACTTTCACTTAAGCACAATAAAAAAAGAAAAAAGATCTCAAATCAATAACCTAACCTTCTACCTGAAGGAACTAGAAAAGGAAGAGCAAACTAAATTCAAAGCAGGCAAAAGGAAGGAAAAAATAAAGATTAGAACAGAGCTAAATGAAATGTAGAATAAAAAAACAGAAAATCAATGAAAATGAAAGTCGCTTCTTTGAAATGATGAAAATTCACCAACTTTTATCTAGACTAAACAAGCGAGAACTCAAATTATAAAATCAGGAATGAAAGAGGGAACATTACTGTTGACCTGGTAGAAATAAAAAGGATTGAATAGTATAACAATTACATGCCAACAAATGAGACAACCTAGATGAAACGGACAAATTCCTAAGAAGACACAAATTACCAAAACAGACACAAGTAGAAATATAAAATCTGAATTGATTTATAACAAGTAAAGATATTGAATTAGTAATCAGAAACTTCGCACAACGAAAATTTTTGGCTCAGATGTCTTTATTGGGAATGCTACCTGATTTTAAAAAAGAATTAACCCCCAATCCTTCACAACTTTTTCTAAAATATACAATATACGAGGACACTTCCCAACACTTTCTACGAGATAATATACTACCCTAGTATCCAAACCACTAGAAAGAAAAGGAAAGTTACAGACTAATATAGCTTATGGATATAGATTCAGAAGTCCTCAAAAAAAACCAAACCAAATCCAGCAATACATCAAACCTACAAGTATTATTATTGCTCCCATTTTACAGATGAAGAAATTGAGACAGCTAGAGATCAAGTGTCTTGCTCAAGGTTAAGTGGTGAAGCCAGGATTTGAAACCCTGAAGTGCTACAAAGGAGTTCCTAACTCTCAGCTCGTAACCTAAAGGGTGGCAATTTGAATCCACCAGAGCCACCTCAGAAAAAAGGCCTGGTGATCTACTTCCCCAAAATCAGCCACTGAAAACCCTATGGAGCACAGTTCTACTCTGACACACATGGTGTTGCCATGAATCTGAGTCGACTCAGCGGTGACTGGTTGGTTGGTTGGTTCAAGCACAACAATGATGCCAGGATAAAAGAGAGCCCAGTGAACAGGAACACCAAGGCCCTGACATTCTGAAAAGCTCAAAAGATAAATCTAATACAAACAGTTCACTAGTAGAGGAGAAGTTAAACAAATGAAGGGACAGTCATACAACGGAATAGTTACTATGCTGTTTAAATAATGTACATCTCTCTATGGATTTGGAAAGTTTGCTAGAATAAATTTAAAAAAACACAGTGCAAAACTGTATGTTTGGAGCCCTGAGTGTTGGAAGGAGCTCAGACGTTATTTTCATTTTTTCTTCATAGCCACAACCATTCATCTCTTAGGGCTGCCATAACAAATTTCCACAAAGTAGGTGGCTCAAAACGACAGATATCTATGCCATGCCTTTTTCCTAGCTTCGGGTGGTTCCCGGCGATCCCTGGTGCCCCTTGGCTTGTATCAGTCCACTCTCTGCCTCTGTCTTCCTGTGGCCGTCTTCTCTGTGTGTCTCTTGTCCTCTTTTATAAGGATACCATTCAGATTCAATTAGGACCCACCCAACTCCAGTATGACCTCATGTTAACTGATCATGTCTTCAGAAAGACCGTATTTGCAAACAAGGTCACATTCATGGGTACCAGGGGTTAGGACTTCAACATACCTTTTTGGAGGACACAGTTCAATCCGTAACAGCACATATACTAAATCACATTTGATCGGTGAAGAAACAGAAGCTCTGAGTTGTAGAACCCACGATCTGAAGGATAATTAGAGTGTTTAATTCTATTGGCATCTTATGAAGAATTTGATGGTTGACTTCATTCTAGACCCCCAATCCTGGACATCTGTCATCCTCCATTCCTGCTCTACTCAAAGGTAGCCCCTGGACCAGCAGCATCAGCATCACTGGGAGCTGATTTGAAATGCAGAATCTCAGACCCAGACTCAGAGGCTTACAGAATCAGAATCTGCATTTTAACAAGACCCCAGAAGCTTCGTGCGTTCATGGGAGTCTGAGAAGCACGCACGGTGTGGGTGAAAGGCGACCGCACTGGCGTTTATATTGCTCCATTGCATAAGACTCCAGGTGGGGTCACTATCACGAAAAACACAGCAATAAAGCTGAAATCTTATTTCTCACTTGTCAATGGAGAGCTTTTAACATGACAAAGATAAGGGTGGAAAGTTAGCTGGGAATGATGTAATGCACCCCCAGCGTACATGTCCTGACATAAATAGTTGGGTTTTTTTTTTTTTTTTTGAAACAGGAGTAGGAATAGAACAGCCATGAGTCAGAAAGTCTTTGTCCTGTCTCTTCTCAGCCACGTTTCTTCAAGTGAAGTAAACGCACCCTGCTTTGTTAGTCTAGAATTATAAACAAAGCCGGAGCACTTGTGCACTGCACATCAAACAATGTCCTACAGTAAGGAAGAGTTTTTAATCCATAAATTACAGAAACGACTTGGAAGGAAATTGAAGCCTTTGGCCGGGGACAAGACTCTCAAGAACTATGTTAGCAGGGTATACAGCAAGTCAGTGCTTTGGGAGTAATACAGCAAAATGCTTCCCACCTACCTCTCCTTCCTGTATCCCTTCTCTCTTGAATTGGTGATAAAATTGCAATAAAGTGTTTGATGATAACAATCCAGTGACTATCAAAGCTTTTAATGTTTGCATAGTCCCTGAGTGTCGCAAATGGTTAAGCGCTCAGCTACTAACTGAAAGGTTGAAGGTTCACGTTCACCCAGAGGCACCTCGAAAGGAAGATCTGGTGATCTACTTCTGAAAAATCAGCCATTGAAAACCCTATGGAGCACAGTTCTACTCTGACACACATGGGGTCACTCTTAGTTGGGGTCGCCATGATTCAGAATTGACTCAGCAGCCAGTGGTTTAATGTTTAAATATCCCATTCATCAGTTTGAGTTGTAAAGAATTAAAAAAAAAAAAACAAGATAAAATTAGAATTCTAGCTTGATGTTCTTACGTGGCCACCAGTCCTAATAGCAGCAAGGCATAACATTGCTGAGGAAGTTTGCTAGAGTTAAGACAGCCAGAGACTTGTGAGACCAGGCATATTAATTTGCTAGGAGTTCAGTAATGTGTCACAAATTGGGTGGCTGATAAGAGGAGAAATTTACCCTCTACAATGGTGGAGGCCAGAAGCCCAGAATCAAGGTGTCGACCATGTTGATTCCTTCTGAGGGCTCGGAGGAAGAATCTGTTCCATGCCTCTCTCCTAGCTTCTGGTGAAGACTGGTGATCTTCGGCTTGTAGATCACTCCAATCTCTGCCTCTGTCTTTACATGGCTGTCTTCCTCTGTGTATGTCTGTCTTTTCTTTTATAAGGACACCACTCATATATGACCCATATGGCATTAGGACTCACCCTACTCCAGTATGACCTCATGTTAATGGATAACATCTTCAAAGACCTTATTTTCAAACAAGGTCACATTTACAGGTACTGAGATTTAGGACTTCAACATATCTCTTGGGGGACACAATTCAATCCATAACTCAAGGATACTGAAAGGGGCATCAGTGTCTATGATGAAGTTATATGAGTGGATACAAGAGGTTAGTTGGATGGCAGCAAATGGGGGAAAGTCATTCCCAGCTCAGTTTCCTATTAAGGCGGCCAATTCATCCTGGTTGGCTGGAGATTTTCCCAGTTTTAGCACTGAAAGTCCTGAATCTCTGTCCCGGGCAAACCCAGAGAGCTGGTCCCCCTCCTGCCCTGTAAGCTGGAACTAACTGGGACGTGTGCAAAACAGCACTCAGAGTGGTTGCTGGACACAGCGGGCTCTCTGCAATTCTTAGCTGAGTCTGAGTCTGTAAATCAGCAACGCTTGGCCAGACTACTTGAAGGATAAGCTTTAGATGAAAGGAAAGGACGAGCGGGAGTCACTTCCCAGATATAGGACCACTAGTCCTTGATGGAAATTCTGGCAACAAGGGTGGTATTTTTAATCATTATTATTCAGAGAAAGCTTTTTGAAAAATCCTTGAAAATGCTTCCTGTTTCTAATTAAGGAGATCCTTGGAACATTTCCATAAGCTCTTTCACTGTGCCCTTTTTAGTTGAGATTTTATTTTTTCCTCACACCACATTAAAAACCAAAGCTTAAACCAAAACATCACCCTGCCTGGCAGGCATACTCCCCAGTTCAGTTTGAGACCCTCTGCTGAGACCAGAATAGCTCAGCCTGTGTCCCAAGGCCAAGGCCTGTGGACTGACTGGCAGGGTGGCGAGGTGGCATCTTTCTGCCTCAGCAAAGGCACCGCAGAGGATTGTGGGAGCCACACCCTTTCCAGATGCAAGGAACCGAGTTTCACTCAAGTTTCCTTTAAGCAACAGTGCATGTGTCTGGGAATTCTGACCACCCAACCTTGGGAACTTTGGGAAGCCATGGAGATGGGCCCCAGGAAGGCTGGACTTGGAACTAAGGGCGGCTTCAATGGTCTCCGACGACCCTCTCTCCAGGGCTCCACCACTGGTGCAATTCCCTGTGGCTTCTTACTCCTAATTTCTGCTAGAGATTTTTCTCTACCACACGCTGTTTGTCTGCACATGTCAGTTCGCTCCTGTCCCTCCAGGCTTGTTCTAGAAGCTTCTACCTCATTTTCCAGGCATTTCCTCACTTAAATTCCCAAGAAAAAGAGAGAGAATGCGGTTGACTCCCCGCCACCCCCCATTTCTTTGCACATCACACGTTGTCCTTGATTCAGGAGCCCCCTGGCCCATTCAGGTGTGGCCAGAGGAGAAAAACACCAGAAAAACCCAAACTCGTTGCTATCGAGTCTATTCCAACTCAGAGGAGAGTGGGGTCAAAATCCCGGCCAGGAGGGTGGCTCCATGTGGGGCTCTGGGCAGAGCCAGTACCTCAGCCAAGTGGGGCTGGCCCCCAGGTTCACATGTCTAAATGTTTTAAGCAAACGGTTAAGTGATCGACTGCTAACTGAAAAGTTGGCTGTTTAAGCCCACCCAGCAGCTCTGTGGGAGAAAGACCTGGCGATCTGCTTCCGTAAAATTGCTGTTGTGTGCCATTGAGTCAATTCTGACTCACGTTGTTGTTGTTAGGTGCCATCGAGTTGGTTCTGACACATAGCGATCCTATACACAACAGAATGAAACAGTGCCAGTCCTGCACCATCCTTACAATCTTTGCTATGTTTGAGCCCATTGTTGCAGCCACAATTTTTTCAGAAGTAGATTGCTAGGGCCTTCTTCCTAATCTGTCTTAGTCTGGAAGCTCCCCTGAAACCTGTCCACCATGGGTGACCCTACCGGTATTTGAATACCAGTGGCATAGTTTCCTGCATTACAGCCACACACCACAGTACCATAAATTGACAGATGCATGGGGCTTCTAACTCATAGCGCCCCTATACAACAGAGTAGAACTGTCCCATAGGGTTTCCTAGGCTGTAATATTTTATGGGAGCAGATCACCAGGTATTTTCTCTTGTGGAGCCACTGGTGGGTTCGAACCACGGACCTTTCAGTTAGCAGCTGAGCGCTTAACCATTGTGCCACCAGGGCTCCTTCCATAAGGATTACAGCCAAGAAAACCCTACTATGTCACATGGGGTTGCCATGAGTCAGAACTGACTCAAAGGCAACAGGTTTGGTATGTCCCATATCACATCCTGGGAGACATTGTTAAATATACTCTCAACAACAGGGGCACAGGGTGTGGCTAGGCTGTTATCTTCCATTGCTTCCATTGGCATTACCTTCCATGACCCAGTATCTGTGGGCAACAATATTACATAAAATTACTAATGTGTTTTATTCAACACAAATCATTAAGCCATACTTAAACTATGGATGACCATCCTAGGGAGACTTTTCCATAGCTAGAAATTGTATAATTCCCCCCGCCACCCCTTCGCAGACACTTTATGGCATAATAGCAATGCTGGTTGGGACAATGTGTCTTACTCATCTAATGCTGCTGTAACAGAAATACCACAAGTGGATGGCTTTGAACAAAGAAAAATTTATTCTCTCACAGTCTAGCGGGCTACATGTCCAAATTCAAGGTATCATCTCCAGAGGAAGGCTTTCTCTCTCTGTTGGCTCTGGAGGAAGGTCCTTGTCATCAGTGTTCCCTTGGTCTGGGAGTATCTCAGTGCAGAAACCTCAGGTCCAAAGGACACGCTCTGCTCCCGGCACTGCTTTCTTGGTGGTATGAGGTCCCCATGTCTCTCTGCTTGCTTCTCTCTTTTATATCTCAAAAGAGATTGGCTAAGACACTATCTAATCTTGTAGACCTCATCAATATAACTGCCACTAATCCATCTTATTACATCAAAGTGATAGAATATACAACACATAGGGAAATCACATCAGGTTACAAAATGGTAGACAATCATATAATACTGGGAATCATGACCTAGCCAAGCTGACAGATATTTTTGGGGGACGCACTTCAATCCATGACACAATGTGAGCCAATATAAACCCTGCCAGCTTCCAAACTCTAAAACTTAGGTAGCAACACTTCAGAAGGTCTGAACAGAGCCTGTGCCCACCTCCTTGTACTGTAACTGCTCACCAACAGGCAGCCCCTCAAAGAGGAAATTCAGCAGACGACATTAGATAATTAACTTCTCAATTTTCTTTTGTTGGGAAACTTGCAAGAGGCTGGAGGTGGGGAATGTCCAAGAAAGTCTGAAGAGATATCTCTCCTCAACCCAGGAAGAAACCACAGAGACCTCTGTGGGGTACAAGAGTCCAGAGCGGGACCAGGTCCCAGCAACATTTCTTTACTGTCCACAACTTTGGAAGCTTCACACAAAAACTACTTTTGTTTATTGGCTGAAAGGGGAAGATCTGGATTAAATGACTCCCCTGCCCTTCCTCATTTGGGCACATGTGGTAACACACAATGGAATTCCACTTCTTATTCTGGGACACAGGTTACTGAGGGCCAGAGAGGGTCTGTGGATGATCCTTCCAGGTTGGGAGGTGGGAAGCCTGTAGTTACCCCAATACTTAGCTGATCAGAATGGCTAATGGTATCTGATCTCCCTACCTGAGCTGCCTGCAAAGCTGTCCTGGGTCTCAAGACAAAGATACAGAAGCAGTTCAGAGCTCACTGACTCCTGTTGTCAACTTCTCTCTCCCAACTAAGGACTAGGGGAGTTTCCATTGTTGTGATGTAATGAGGAGGCTATTTCTGAAATGCCAACCGATGAGTTCTCCTCTTGGTCACCTGGGTTTCTTTTTCTTCTTCTGACAGCCCTTCCATCAGTGAGAGCATACCGTAAGGCTGAAGTAGGGAAGTAGGAGGATCTGGTGTAAGGGAAGTCCCAACAGACAGGAAGGGGAGGGAGAGAGACTTGACTTCTTCTTGGGGTCAAAATCCCAGAGGGATGAGGGTGAGCAGAAACACACAGATAAGTCAGAAAGGTGGGGCAGGAAGTCCCTGAGTGGGAAGCTTGCTGGTAGCTCTGTGAGGTCCTTGGCCTTCCTTTGCATTTCATGGTGTCTGTCTTCCCTCTGTGTGTTTTGCTTTTTTTATAACTCAGAAGTGATTGGATTTAGGGCCCACTCTACTCCTGTATAACATCATTAACATAACAAAAGAAAATTCCTATTTCCAAACAAGATCATATTCCTAGCTACAGACCTCAATACTTATTTTTGTGAGACACAGTTCAATCCATAACAGGGAGTTTGTGGTCTGGCCGAGTTTCTACTCTTTCTCCCTTGTGGGGTCTTGTTCTTCCAGCTCCTCCTCATATGCCGGTGTCCCTCAGGGTCGAGTTCCTGCCTCTGTCAGACTCCTAACTACCACTTGTATGCTGCTGGCCTCCCTGCTCATCCTGCCAGACCAAGAGATTCATACATCCAAGTACCTGCTGGATTATACATAGCTCAGACATCTCAAATGCCCAAAACTATGCTCACCATATTCCCCCTCCAATATTTTCTCCCACTGCTGGTGGTACCCAAGCAGAGTGACCCAAGTCAACTTTGATTTCTGGTTTCTCTCTCAACACCTCACCTTCAAGCAATCATCAAATATTTTTTTTAATTGTAAAAATATATATAATACAACATTTGCCAATTCAACAATTTTCAGGTGCACAGTTTAGTGATATCAATGACATTAATCATGCTGTGCAACCATCACCCATAATCGTTGCCACATTTAATCACCAGGTCTTGATAATTTTACTTCCTCAGCATTTCATGGCTCAGTCCTGATGGATACCCAGTTGGAGGCAAAGGTACTGGCCAGAGGCTGATACCGTATCTAGGGATGAGAAGATGAAAGACCAAGCTAAGATTCTGATTGTTAGAAGTCAGTCACTAAATCCAGTCCCCACTCCAGGGAAAGGGAATTGGGCCCCACCTCTTGAAGAGAGGCATGTTGAAGAATTTATGGACATATCTTAAATCCACAAGCACTTTCACTGGAGCAGTGCAGTGGGGTTACTAACCAGAGAGATGAAGAGGTGGACACATGAGTATGGCCCACAGCTCAGAGTATGGCCCACAGACTATACAGGAAGTGGAGGATCCACCTCCAGGTGTCCTCTCCTCACCATTCTCAGCACAGACACTCCATCTTCGGTGCTCTGCCTTTATTCCTTGCCTTCCTTTCTGGAGGAATGCTGGTTTTCCACTGTGTAATCCACTGAATTCTAAATCCTTCTCAAGGCAGATCTCAAATGCTATTTACTTTCCAGAATGACCATTGCAGCCAATATTAAACTCTTCCCTTTGGAATTTCTATCACGCACACGCACACACACACACATACACACACACACACACACACACACACCCCTTGCCTTACCAACTGCTGTTGAGTGGATTCTGACTCATGGTGACCCCATGTGTGTCAGAGTAGAACTGTGCTTGATAGGGTTTTCAATGGCTAATTTTTTGGAAGTAGATCTCCAGGACTTTCTTTCAAGATGCCTATGGGTATACTTGAACTTGGTTATGGGCTGTGCATGTTAACCAGTTTGCAGTACCCAAGGACTCCCCCTAGGTTGTAAGACACTCAAAATATACAGTGGCCACAACACTGAACTCAAACATACCAACAGTCATGAAGATAGCACTGTTGCTGTTAGGTGCCATCAAGTCGAATTTAGACTCACAGTGACCCTGCATGACAGAGTAGACCTGCCCCATAGCATTTTCTTGTATGTAAAGAAATCTTTACAGAAGCAGACTGCCAGGTCTTTCTCCCAAAGAGCAACTGGCTGGGTTCAAGTCACCATCCTTTAAGTTAGCAGCTGAGTACTTAACTGTTTGTGCCACCAGGGCTCCTGAAGATGGTGCAGGACCAGGCAATGTTTCATTCTGTTGTACATGGTGTTGCCATGAGATGGAGCCAATTCAATGGGAACTAACAACGGCAATGTGTCAAAAAAAAAAAAAAAAAACAGGCTGGTACTGCCCATCATGAACCCAACCTATTAGCATGCATCTTCTTTTAGATTTCATATGGGCTAAGCTACAATGGAGGTCACTGGGTCTCACAAATGGTTTGCTCTCAACTACTAACCTAAATGTTGGCAGTTAGAACCCACCAGAGGTGCCATGGAAGAAAGGCCTGACAATCAGCTTCCTTATATAAAGATTGTTGTTGTTAGTGCTGTCGAGTCGGCTGCGACTCATAGTGACTCCACGTACAACAAAACAAAGCACTGCCTGGTCCTGCGCCATCCTCACAATCATTGTTATGCTTGAGCCCATTGTTGCAGCCACTGTTTCAGTCCATCTCAGTGAGGGTCTTCCTCTTTTTCGCTGACCCTCTACTTTACCAAGCATGATGTCCTTCTCCAGGGACTGATCCCTCCCGATAACATGTCCAAAGTATGTGAGACGTAGTCTTATATAAAGATTACAGCCAAGAACACCCTATGGAGCAGTTCTACTCTGTCACACTCGGTCGTCCTGAGTCAGGATAGAGTTGATGGCAATCGGCTTGGTTTTTATGTTTGTTTTTAAAGCTACAGAGACAGCATCATAAGAGAATAGAATTTTAAGTCCAGGTTTGGGGAATTCAGCTCTTCCTCCTGTTTCTCTCAGTGGGTTCGGTCGCCATTTCCAGCCCAATACCCTACAAGCTCTCTTTTAAGTGGCTTGTGGGAGTAATCAGGGCTGTCCATTCATTTTAAAACACACACACACAGGCGCTCACAGTGTGCTGCTCACTCCTGCAGGGGGCGCTGTGGTCTACAACACCAGGCACTTCTGCCCCTGGTATGGACTGAACTGTGTCCCCTGAAAAGCGATGTTGAAGTCCTAACCCCTGCACCTGTAAACAGAACCCTGTTTGTTATGTTAGTGAGGCCATACCAGAATAGGGTGGGTCCTGAACCCTCTTCTGAGTGGTTCTGAGTGGTGTCTTATAAAAAAAAAACCAGAATAGACACAGACACACACAGGGGAAGACAGATGCCACGTGATGAGGGAGGCAGACGCATCTACAAGCCAGGAACACCAAGAGTTGCCCGCAACTACTGGAAGCTGAAAGAGACAAAGAAGGACCTTCCTCTGGAGCTGATACCCTGATTCGGAGTCCAGCCTCCAGAACTGTGAGACAATAAATTCCTGTTCTTTGCAGTCACCCACGTGTGATATTTCTTGTTACTACAGCATGAAGTACCTAAGACACTCATTTTGCCAAATCGAGCTTCAAATTATCCTTGAAAAGCCAAGCCAAATTTCTATGGCCACCTACAGGTGTTCATCATTATTATTTTTTTTATAAAGGAACACAAGAAAGAAGAAAAAACGAAAACATCCTCATGTTTAACTCTAAGGACATTCAGCAACAGGACATAGTCATTCTTATTCCATGGTCTACAATGTTTTCCTTCTCTTTCAGTTGCCACTGAAGTATTTTGTAAAACTTTGTTTCAAAGCAAACCAGTTAGAGCCAGTGCCCGTGCTGCGCCTGGTGTGGTAACCTCAGTTCCTCTCTGGTTTCCTGTTGGCCCTGCGGATGAGTCTCCCGGCCGCCTCGGATCCCTCCCAGCAGCACTCCTACCCCGTGAAAACCAGCTGAAGTCTTTCCTCTTGGCCATATGTTTCCCAGTCGGGGGTAATTAGGGCTCTTTTCCTGCTCCACCTGCCCATCTGTTTGTTTGCCCAGGCTGCTCTAGTGGCAAACAGCAGATGGCCAGGGGTCAGAACAATAGCTGCAGGTCTGGCGCAGATGAAATGTAAACTCACTGAAAAGTGGATCCGGAATGGGCGTGGAAATATTTACTAGAAGGTACAAGTTTATGTTGCCAACCTAGAGTAAAAACCACTTGGAACTTGGGTTTCTACACCCTCTTCATTCAGAACACATTTAGGGATGCTGATGTTGTAACAAGGAGCGCTGCTGGTAACCAAAACGTTGGCAGTTCGAATCCACCAGCCGTTCCTTGGATACCCCAGGGGACAATTCTTCTCTGTCCTATAGGGTCACTATGAGTTGGAATTGACCCAATGGTGACCGGTTTATATGATAATAAATTGTTGCCGACTCTTCTGGTCTACTTCTCTCGGGCGGAGGTCTATTCTATTTTAAACTTTGATGAAATGTGAGCTGGTGAGAAACTTCACCTTTTAGGTGGGTCAGGAAAGCAATCTCCTCCGTAGTTCTTAGAGACAAAGAAGAAATGTGGGAAGATGGAAAAGAAGTAGGGCAAGGACATGAATTACGTGAGCAAAGAGGGAAATGGGGCAGGGGTGTGGTCATGGGCAAGGGAGAGGGTTAATCGTGGGACCTCACCTCCCTGCTAAAGGTCAGAGGTGTGGATTTCTTTGAACCCTACTTTATATTATGTGGAGTCCCTGGGCTGGGTGATACAGTTTGTTAATGTGCTCGGGTGCTAACCAGAGGGTTGAAGATTCAAGTCTACCCAGAGGCACCTCAAAAGAAAGACCTGGTAATCTACTTCTGAAAAATCAGCTATCGAAAACCCTATGGAGCACAGTTCTACTCTGACACACATGGGGTTGCCTTGAGTTGGAACTGACTCAACGGCAAAGGTTTGGGTTTATATTATGGGGTACCAACTTAAATACCGTGATTGTTTATGCATACATGTTTTTATTTTTTATTTTTCAAGATTATTGAATGCAAAAGTGTGTAGTGATTTTTGAGTCAGTTACAATGTTCACAGGGAGCCAGGAGTTGAGACCATGAGCTTGCAGATTTCAGCAACAATATCTGGGAGGAGTGAAAGTGTTTCTGGAGCCTGATGACCTCATACCTGTAGGATGGAAGCCAACACAACACTCTCACTACCCTAACCTTTGGCCTTAAATTTGAACTAATTCCTGTAGAGTTTGCAGCAATCTCCAAGCTATCAAGACTCAAGAAAGGCTTGAAAACGTAAAATATAGAACTTGTTTACAGGAAAAATGGCTAACATTCATTGAGTGATTGTTATGTGCCAGCCACAGGTTGGAGGCTTTACAGGAGTTAACTCACAACAAACCTATGAGTAGGTACTATTTTTATCCCCAATTTGCAGAGTTGGAAACTGAGGCAATAAAGTGGTTTGTTCAAGATTATCTAACTACTGAGTGGTAGAGTCAGGATTTGAACACAAGCACTCAGGATCCAAAGCCTAGCTTTTTTAACCAAGACATTATTGTTCATTATATGAGAACAGGGTTATATCATCAATGTAATTATTATAGTATATTATGATAGCTCACAGTATTGTACGCTTGCTCAGCATCAGGCAGGCCTTCAGTCCTTTACATGCACTGCTGCGTTCAATCCTGTTAACACTCCAACAAGGAAAGTACTATTATGATCCCTGTTATCCAGATGAGACCACAGGGCTCAGAAAAGCTGAACAAGATAGTGGAAGGGCCAGGGTTCATGCCCAGAGAGTCTGACCTGGAGCCCCAGGGCCTAACGATGAAGCTACCCTGGTACCAATGACAAAGACCTCCCCGCTCAGCCTGTTTTATGAACCAGTACTCTCATTCCTAAGATAGTCAACCTGTGGTGGTGTGAATTAAGTTTGTTGTCTTTGGCCCCGGGAGTCCAAATGGCCTGTACGATCAGCTCTGTGCATAAATCATTACCTAAACTGGCTGTTAACATGAGGAATTTAAGCATGAACTTATGGATCTTTAACAAACTTTCTAGTTGTCCTTCATTGCCGAAGGCATTAGCTGACATGCAACTCGCTTAAGTTCACACTATCTCACCCAGCCTGGATGAACATTCTATTGAGATCACTAGGCTACACCCTGCTCCCTTAAAAAAAAGACTATTCCTGCTTGATTTAGCTTCCAAGATCACAGCCACAATTTCTTTTTGTGCAAAGTGAGATCGATCCTAGAGCCTCTCTCCTCTAATATTCCATGCCTTTACAATCTATGTCTTTGGTTGTTATTGTTAGTTGCCACCAAGTTCGCTCCAACTCATGGTGACCCCACATACAATAGAATGAAATGTTGCCCAGTCCTGCACCATCTTTAAGATTGTAGGTATACTCAAGTCCATTGTTGTGTTTCAGTCACTTTGTATTTTGAGTCCCTTCCAGCCTAGGGTGCTTGTCTTCCAGCACTGTATCCGATAATATTGTTGGGATCCATAGGGTTTTCATTGGTTAATTTTCAAAAGTAGATTGCCAGGCCTTTCTTTCTACTCTTAGTCTGGAAGCTCCTTTGAAACCTGTTCATCGTGGGTATGACATGAACAAAACACTGCCTGGTCCAATACAAGAACAGCACTCTAGAACAAAAAAGAAGAAGAAGAAGAATAGCACTCTATTCAATATGTAATTATGCTTAAGTTATATTTTTCAGGGGTGTGCACTTCTGTAGTTTTGCCTGCCCATGATTCCTTCCCCTTTCTTCTGCTAATAGACTGGCCTATCCACTTTTGGGAAACAACTGGGTTGTTAAATCCAGGGCCACATCACCACTCTCCTCCACAGGAATTGGTTTATGATCCAGGCTGGCTTTATTCAATGATTTATGTAGTGGTTGGTCCAGGAGTGCGTGTGTGTGCGTGTGTGTGTGTGTGTGTGTGTGTGTGTGTGTGTATATGTATAATCAAATATGGGTCCAGAACCCATCCATCCATTCTTGGGGATTACTACGGCTGCTGGGAGAGAGAGAATCTTCTTGTTTTGAGATTGTGTGTGCTAAGGATCATATAAGCCTGGATGTGGAGAGAGAGAAAGAGAAAGAGAGAGAATGATGAGATTGTCTGAACTCTTGGGAAAATGGTTGGAGCTAGAGCTAGCCCTTGGACTTACCAGCCAACTGAGTCCATGACCTCCCTTTTTAACATACAGTAGTTCCAATCGGGAGTCTGTCACTTATAACCATGAGATCCTGATGTAGACATTAGTATATATGCAGTATTCCACGGTGTGTAATCAGTGAAATCCTTTGCCCTCATTAGAGCCTCGTGGGTGGAAGAGTTCCTCCTGGTGTAGTTAGAGATGGTAATCTAGAATGGGAAGTCCCTAAATCATCACCTCCTAAGGGTTCTGGAGCTCATGGGCAGAAAGGCCACAGCAATCTTCTCTGGTGGTTCACAAAACCCATAGGACATGCTCTTGGTCTTCAGGGCCAAACTGATAGCATTACAAAATGCCCCTTGCTTTACCAGCAGGACTTTGGAGGGCTGGGATCACAGGAAAAGTTTATGGGGAGTTAGTCCCAAGAATTGTGGCAAGGAAAAAAAAAGACTTAAGAAGATTATATACCTTAAAAATGGAAACTTTGTTTTTCTCTGGCACGGATTTATGTACACACATTCATAGCTATTATTTTTCAGATTTTTAAAAGTTTATGTCCTGAGTGCTCAGTCCTGCCTGGTGAACATGATGGCTTAAAGGGGCCCATCCCTGGCCCCTGAGTCTTCATTAGCTGGGTGTTCCAGAGCCACCACTGGGATAAGAATCTCTCTTCTTGCATTTCTGGGCCATTTTGTTGTAAAGAGGTTGCTCTCCTTAAAAACTATTTTTTTTTTTTGCTTTTCTTCTCTTTACACCACTAAGTTTCACTGTATTTGCAGAGAGCTGTGTTTGAGGGAGGCATATGTATTTTGGTTCTTGTGCTTAGTTGCTGATTAATTTTAATGGAATAAGGTAAATGATCTATTTATAAGGTCATGGGCACAACCCACATTTACAGCTTCTCAGAAACTATTGCTTATCTGTTCATTACATTTTTCCAAAATACACACATTTTTGAATTGTATACATACATCATGTATAGTATACATTCTATTAATATATATTATATATATAATATACACGCTGTATTTATGTTACATATAAAACCAAATCAAACGCATTGCTGTTGAGGTGATTCCAATTCATAGCAACATTATAAGACAGGGTATAACTGCCCCATAGGGTTTCCAAGGCTGCAATCTTTAGAGAAATAGATTGCCACATCTTTCTCCCACATAGTCCATATATATAGTAGTAATAAATATGATTTTTAAAACCACATACTTTTAATAAAATTTTGTAGCAAGAAAACAGAAACCCTGGTGGCATGGTGGTTAAGAGCTAAGGCTGCTAATCAGAATGTCGGCAGTTCTAATCCACCAGGCACTCCTTGGAAACCCTATGGGGCAGTTCTGCTCTGTCCTGTAGGGTCACTATGAGTCGGAATTGACTTGATGGCAGTAGGTTAATGGGTTTAAGCAAGAAAACCTCCAAGCTTCTTGCTCTAAAATTTCAACTCTTGGTATTTCTTTGCATATTAAGTGTTTTTCTACTCCTTACCATTTCAGACATTATCTTTTGACTTCCTGTTAGGGCAGGTGAAAATTTGCCTGTGTTACTTTTCCCTCCCACATTTCTGTCTCCTCCCACCCTGCCAGCATCCCATGTCACAAGAGTTTTTAAACCTTACTATGACTATGTCAATATTGTTCATCGCTGAGCCAAGAAGTGTAATGTAATATATGCCTCCCTTGTAAAACTATTTGCTTTTCCTGGAGGTCACTCCCTCATTTTGTTTGCTCGCCTGATTTTCTATGAACCCATGTTTTAATTTGTCCGAAGTGCTGAGTTGGATCTGTCAGGTGCTAAGAATATTTATTCCAAATGCTCAAAGGTGTAAGTAAGTAATCAATTCCATTTTTCCCCCTGGAGCCCTCCTTTCCAAAACCCTCTGGTTTCCTGGCCCCGTCTGGGCTAGTTGACCTTTAGGCCTGCTGCACAACTGTAATCATGGACTTCTTTGCCATTCTCTGTGGTGTTACCAAGGCTCTCTAGCTTTCTTTTTCTTCAGGCTTGGCTTCTCGCAAGTCCTCTCTTTCTAGCAACCTGAGTAACACTGCCTTCTTTCTTCTTATGTCCATATGCCAACCTGGAGAAGGCTCCATCCGGCTCTCTGGGGGTCCTTGCCCTCTTTTTTATTTTATTGTGGCAAAATATACATAACAAAACGTTTGCCATTTTAACTATTTTTAAGCATACGTTTCAGTGACATTAATTACATTCACCATGTTGTATACCATCACCATTATCCATTGCCAAAAGTTTTTCATCACCCCAAACGGAAACTCAGCTAGAGTTCCCATTTTCCCCTCTCCTAAGCCCCCATAACCTCTAATCAACTTTTGTCTCTATGCTTTTGCCTATTCTAGATATTTCCTAAAAGTTGGATCATACAATATTTGTCCTTTTGTGTTTAACTTATTTCACTCAGCAAAATGTTTTCAAGGCTCACTCATGTCATAGCACGGATCAGACCTTTATTTGTCTTTATGGTTGAATAATATTTCATTGTATGTATATACTGTATTTTGTTTGTCCATTCATCTGCTGATGGACAGTTGGGTTGTTTCCACCTCTTGGCTATTGTGAATAATGCTGCAGTGAACATTGGTGTACACTTATCTGTTTGAGTCCCTGCTTTCAAGTCTCTTGGGTATATACCCGGGAGTAGAATTGCTGGGTCATATAGTAATTCTGTGTTTAACTCGTTGAAGGACTACCAAACTGATTTCCATAATTTTACATTCCCACCAGCAATGGATAAGGGTTTCAATTTCTCCACATCCTCCCCGACACTCGTTTTCCAGGTTTCTGATAATAGCCATACTAGTGGGTGTGAAGTGGTATCTCATTGGGGTTTGGATTTCCATTTCCCTAACGACTAATGGGGCTGAACATCTTTTCATGTGCTTGTTGGCCATTTCTGTATTTTCTTTGGAGTAACATCTATTCAAGTCCTTTGCCCATTTTTAAATTGGGTTATTTGTCTTTCTGTTGTTGAGCTGTAGAAGTTCTTTATATATTCTGGGTATTAATCAACTTGATGGCGACAGGTTTAGTTTTTTGGTTCGGTGTCAGATATATGGTTCCCAAATATTTTCTCCCATTATGTAGGTTGTCTTTTCACTTTCTTGATAAAGTCCTTTGATGCACAAAACTTTTCATTTTAATGAAGTCCAGTTTATCTTTTTTTTTTTTTTTTTTTTGTGCTTTTGGTGTCATATCTAAGACATTGGCCCCTTTGTGATCAGAAGAGATGGAGATGCTCTGATAATCCCTGTAGATGACTTCTTCCTTAAGATGACATGACAGGGGAGGGGTGAGCATTCCCTAAAGGAAGGAGTCTTAGCTGATCCACCCCACATGTCCACTACAGTGCAGAACCAAGAGAAGACAGAATGGAAGGGCATTGATTTGGGAGCCAGGGGGCCGAGGTTCTACTCGTGGTTGTACCTGCTAAATAGGTGAGTGATCTTAGGAAACTGATTAACCTCTCTTTGCCTTAGAGTCCATTCCCTTCAAAGGAGAGATCTGGATTAGACTTTATAATATAACACAAGATTCTAAGATCTTGCCCTTTGCCCAATAAGAACTTACATAATTTTTTTCAATGTTACTTTAATGCACTATCTTGTAAGAAACTGTGGGGACTTTGCTGCAGTCTGATAGAGAATTCTCTCTCCTCCGGTCTAACCCTTTTATCTGAGTAATAGTTGATATTTGATAGACTATGGATGTATCTTGTGGAAGGGGTCATTGCTAAGGTACTAAGTTCTATTACAAACTTTCTGTAAAGGGCCAGATAGTGAATATTCTCAGCTTTGCAGGTCGTCCTGTCTCTGTGAAAACCACTCAATTCTGCCATTGTGGCATGAAAGCAGCCTTAGACAGTATGTAAATGATTGGTCATGTCTGTGTTCCAATAAAACTTTATTTATGAACACTGGAATTTGAATTTCCTATAATATTCACGTATCACAAAGTATTATTCTTCTTTTGATTACTTTCAACCATTTATAAGTGTAAAAACCATTCTTAGCTTGAAGGCTGTACAACAGCAGTCAGCAGGCCACATCTGGCTGTCGGGCCATAGCTTATTGACCTCTGTTGTCTAATATGAGGATTTCCATCATCACACTAGCCTTTGCTGCATGTGAATTTGCCTAACCTCTGGGTTAAGTTTCCTTTAGGAACGATTATCCCACAATGATGAGGCACGGTTTTTTAGGAAGCATCATGGACTTAGGGGCTATTGATGATGTTTGTATCGCCACTGGATTTGGATTTTTCTTTTTACTGAGATACTTAAAGGAATCTTCCTCCTTCTTCAATCTTTATGTTAGAGTTAGTGTTTACACACCTCTGCTCAAGAGTGCAGCCACATAGTAGTTCTTGGTGTTGTTGAGGTCATATTTTGGAATTGGAGCTTAAAGCAGATCCCCAAAACCAAACCAAACCCTATGCTGTTGAGTCGATACCAACTCGTGGCGACCCTATAGGACAGAGTAGAACTGCCCCATAGAGTTTCCAAGGCTGTAAAGCTTTACAGAAGCAGACTGCCGCATCTTTCTCCCTTGGAGCGGCTGGTAGGTTCAAACCTCCAACCTTTTGGTTCGCAGCAGAGCATTTTAACCACTGTGCCACCAGAGCTCCTTCTAAAGCTGACAGAACTCCATGTTTTGGAATTGGAGCTTAAAGCTGATAGAACTTTAAACAGTTTTCTTGTTATTGCTGCCAGATTGGCTTTCTGCTCTGTAACGACCCCTCAGTGGGAGAAGTTTATCACTCTGTCAAAAATATTAGATGACCAATCAAAAGCAATTTAAAATTTTAGACTATTTAATGTGGGAACACTTTTGAACTTTCATTTTAAGAAGAAAAAGAAGAATAAAAGAATAAGTTGATTGCTATCTTGATGTATCAGTTAAGAATGTCTTCATCTACGACTAACCTGAATTATGGTGGCTGAAACAAATAAGGGTTATTTGTCTCAGGTCACAGGGAGACCACAGGCAGGTGTTTGGTTCCATTTCTCAACCTGCGATTCTCTTGGTCCTTCCCACCTGTTTGAAGCCTCATATTCAAGTCCAGGGGAAGCAGAGTAAGAAGAGACACCAGCTACACGGGTCCTTTGCATTAGAAAAAGCAATGCCTTCCCAGAAACCCCAGTGGACAACTGCTTAAATAGCATTGTATAGAATGGTGTCACATGACACTCCTGACTGCAGAGGAAGCTGGGAAAGCAAAACGTAGCTTTTCTAGCACCTGTGGTGGTGGTGGTGGGAACAGAGAAAGGAGTTGGGGCCAGCTCTTCAGGTTGGCATAACATTTCTGTGATACTGAATAAAATTCCTAATGACAGGCAAAGTTATTTTGCCCTACACAGTGGAACAGGGGTACCATGGAAGCAGGGACTTCCCCTGTCTTATTCACTGAGGTATCCCCAGCTCCTGGCACATTACAGTCACTCAATAAATATTTGCAGAACAAATGAATGAGTCAATGACAAGAGTTCCTGAAAACTCATAGTTTTAAATGACCAGGTCATGGTATGTCCACTCTTCTTGGCCTGGCCCACACTGCCTCCTCCTCCTGCTGCTGGTTTGTTCCTCTTTAATGAATTATTTAAAAACTGTGCTTTGCTGGTTAATTGGAGCTGCAAGCCTGGTAAAGTATGTAAAAGGTTTTAGAGCTAGCAGCTCTCCACATACTTTTCTTAACTGTCTGATTATACAGCAAAGTCGGCTTTTTCATTTGTATATTTCCCCTGGCGAGGCTTCTGCAGTCCCTGCGATCTTACAGAGCTTGCCAGGCATGAAAAAGGAAGTGTCTTCCTCTAGAAGGCGAATTCGTTGACCAGGACATCTGATGACTCAGAGTGGCAGCTGTGGTAGTCCAGGGGGCAATAGGAGGCATTGCCTTGGAACAGGGCCTCAAGACACTGGGGGCCAGAGAAAGCACCCCAGCAGCCTTGCCGCCACCTCTTTCTTCTTGGCGAGAGAGCTCTTACCAAGGTCTCTGTCCAAAGAACAGAGCTGTCCAGTCAGATTGCACACTGCAGGGAGGGTGTTAATTGCTGTTGTTAGGTGCCATCGAGTTGGTTCCAACTCATAGCGACCCCATGTACGACAGAATGAAACACTGCCCGGTCCTGCGCCAGCTTCACAATCATTGCTATGTTTGAGCCTATTGTTGCAGCCACTGTGACAATCCATCTCTTTGAGGGTCTTCCTCTTTTTCACTGATGCTCTACTTTACCAAGCATGATGTCCTTCTCCAGGGACTGGTTCCTCCTGATAACATGTCCACAGTATGTGAGATGAAGTCTCGCCATCCTTGCTTCTAAGAAGCATTCTGGCTGTACTTCTTCCAAGACAGATTTGTTCTTCTGGAAGTCCACGGCAGTCCAGTTCCCAGTCGATGTACTGCTGCAACTGTTGCTAATTGCTGCCTAGTACTTACTCATTTGGGAGTAGTGGTGGTTCAGTGATAGAATTCTCACCTTCCATGAGGAAGACCCAGGTTCAGTTCTCAGTCAACACACCTCACAGGCAGCCACCACTCGTCTGTCAGTGGAGGCTTACGTGTTGCTATGGTGCTGAACAGGTTTCAGTGGAGCTTCCAGACTAAGATAGACTAGGAAGAAGGGCCTGGCAATCTACTTCTGAAAAATCAGCCAATAAAAGCCTTGTGGATCACAATGGTCTGATCCCGTCGTTCATTGGATTGCCATGAGTTGGGGGCTGACTGGTTGGCAGCTAACAACAGCAACAACTTAATCATTTAAATACGCCATAATTTTTCTTTAACACCAACCTGTTTGAGGAAATTTTCATATCAGGATCATGATTGTAGGGTTAGATGTGGTCTGAGAAACCATCCAGTTCAATCTATTTACTTTACAGTTAAGGAAATTGAGGTCCAGAAAGGCTCTGGGATTTTCCATCGTCTTTCAAGTAGTTAACGATGGCGAGCCAGAATTAGAAGGTTCCAAAGTTCATTCCCCTCTGCCATCTGCTCTGTCTTAAATGTCAACTCTGAAGCAAAATTTCAGGCTAGAAAAGCAGTTAGCTAAAGCAGTGTGCCAGCCGCAGGGATCCTCACGCATAGATGCGTCAGAGCAAAAGAGCAACCTGGCTTTCTTCCCCATTCCCCAATTTACTTTTGAAAACGGGGTCGGGTAGGGGTAGACAAAGCCACAGACGCTGCTGCTGGTTTGTTCCTCTTTAACGAATTATTTAAAAGCTTGGCTTTGCTGGTTAATTGGAGCTGCAAGCCTGGTAAAGTATCTAAAAGGTTTTAGAGCTAGCAGCTCTCCAAATACTTTTCTTAACTGTCTGATTATACAGCAAAGTTGGCTTTTTCATTTGGATATTTCTCCTGGCAAGGCTTCTGCAGTCCCTGCAATCTTATAAAGCTTGCCAGGCATGAAAAAGGAAGTGTCGTCCGAATTCGTTAACCAGGACATCTGACGACTCAGAGCCCATTTGTAGAGGAAGGAAAGCAATCTATCTGCAGCCTCAGTGAGCTTGGTGAGGAGGAAGAAAGTAGGCTGTGAACCTGAAAGACAGGAGTAATTCCTACCTTCTGAAAGCAGTCACGAAAGGTCCACCAGACGGTGTGCGGGGAACACCAGGAAGACTGAGATCTTTGTCTCTGCCCTCCAGGATCTCACAGTCAAGTGCTAAGACAGACAAGGACCTGGACCAGTGCTCCCAGGGTACTAGGTGCAGTAGAGATAATGGAAGTACACAGGCGGAGCTGCGAAGCCAGGTTGCAAACTCATCCTGGGTGCTCCAGAATTGCTTCCCAAAGGAGAGCAGGCTTAGGCAGAGTCCAGATGGACCACTGGGAGTCAGCCAGGTCAACGGAAAGGGAAAACAGAGCCCAAGGAGTGCAAGCACCAAGTTCAAAGCTAGAGACGTGAGCGACCACAGCTCTATGCAAACTGCAGGCAGGACAGATGTCAGGAATTTGGGAAACAGCAAAGTCATCTAATTTGCTAAAAAAAAAATTTTAAGGAAATGCTAAGTTCTGGTCCGTACCTTCACAAAACTGTGAAGTTCTTCTCCACACACACCGCCCCCTCATCTTTCAGTTCTCCTTTGGGGCTGTAAGCCGGCCTCCTTGATCCCTGTAGCCAGCTCTTCTGTCTTTGCAATGTCCTTAAAAACACCTACTCTTAGAAAGAGCAAGGCTTGTTGACAATTTGGAGTCCCTTGGTGTGTAAAGGGTTAACACATCAGGCTACTAACTGAAAGATTGGGGCTTTGCGTCCACCCAGTGTTGCCTCAGAAGAAAGGCCTGGTGATCTCCTTCTGAAAAAGTAGACACTGAAAACCCAACGGAACACGGTTATACGCTGACACACATGAGGTTATGGGTCAGAGTTGACTCAATGGCAACTGGTTGGTTAGTTGTAGTTCAGATGTCTGGTATTACCTTTATGGTAGACAAAATCTCAGGCCAAGAAATACGTTTTGAGTTGTAGCCTAAGGACCCTGCTTGGACCACTTAACGACCCCAGTGTGGGGTGTCATAGAAACTTCTGCCAGTGCCCACTGGATAGCTTCGGGATTCTTTAGGCTTGCTTCTGCTCTTGCCATGTTGGCCCCTCTCGAGAACCTTCCTGGTTTCCCTGCCTGTTCAGGCGTCACACCTGGGCTTCCCCATTGCTGCCTTGCCTGTTTGGATTCGGTTGTGTAGGTCCGCTTGGATCTTGGTGTCACGTTGTGTTCACCGCTTGCAGTGTTTGCTAACTTTCATGCTGTGATGGCGGACTTGGGGCACCTCACCCAAGCCCCAGACTGGCAAGGGTAGACCACGCTTCTTCTAGGCTCTGCTTATCCAGGAGAAAGAGCAGGACATGACTTTTAGGAATCGTCAAGTTCCCAGGAGGTGATTTTTTTTTTTTTTTTTTTTAGGGAATCCTTTCCATATGGCCCTGGGACCTGGGTTCAAACCCTAGACTGCTATTCACTCGATGGATGACCTGCAGCAAGAGACTTAAGCCTCTCTGTGCCTCAGTGTCTTTATCTGTATATATCGGGAATAATAATAGTACCAATTTCAAGTGGAGGTTGTGCTCAATAAGGAAGTGCCAGGCTCTGTCATGTGGTCTCCATGTATTAATTCATTCAATCCTACAACCTCTGTTTGCGATCAGGACTATTATTTATAGTACTACCATCATCATCATCACCATCACCATCCTCATCATCAGTTGACCTCTACACACTGTCCTCTCCTACAAAAACTGACCCTGACTAATTTTGACATAAAAGTTTTTGTACTAATTCAGGGACTTCATATAAATAAGAACCAACATATGTTCAGATCCAGTGAAGAACTGAAGTAGAAAGCAAAGCATTTCTATACCTAAGATAAATGAAAACATGTGTCCACAGAGAAACTGGTATACACATATTTATAGCAGCATTATTCATAATAGTGGAAACAAATGTCCATCAATGGATGAGCAGATAAACAAATTATGGGATACACACATAAAAGAATATTACTTAGCCATAAAAAGGAATGAAGTACTGATACATGCTACAACTTGGATGGACCTCCTAAACATTATGTTAAGTGAAAGAAGCCAGACATAAAAGACCATGTATTGTATGATTCCTTTTATATGAATTGGCAAATCCTTAGAGACAGAAAGCAGATTAGTGTTTGCCAGGCGGTGCGGGTGGCATGGGGAGTGCTTCCTTAAAGGGTATGGAGTGTTCTGGGGTGATGAAAAAGTGTTGAAACCAGTTAGACTGCACTAATGCCACTAAATTGTACACTTTAACATGGTTAATTGTATGTTATGTGGGTTTCACATCAACAATACAAAGGTAAGCAAAGGATTTCCGAAATTTCAATGTTTATGGATATTAACAGAGATAGCATAATGCTTTAAAAGACAATGAAGTTGGATAAGGACAATTGGAAGTGAATATAGGCTGGAAATTTTCACTGATTCTTAGCAGGAAGTCTGATCATTCTCTCACTCCCTCGTTCACTCATGTTTTCATTCAGTGAATATTGAATATTTACCCTCCATGTGCCAGGCTTCATTCCTGATGCAGGAATTACAGCAACTGACTCAATGTCTCTGTTTGCAACCTCTCTGTTAGAGGAGCTTAGTCTACCAAGGAAACTGTCTTACTAGAAACAAAGCTTGCAATTCCATTGACCAAAGGTGTAGCAGTTCCACTGTTCTCAGAGTGACGGTCAGCTTGTCCTAACCCGGGGCTGACCCAGATATGAATGAGTGACCCTTCAGTAATATGAAGGGTTGGACATAGCAATGGAAAATACATTTCGTAATCTCCTCAGTGGTTGTGGATGCTTGCATTCCATTTCCAGAGTTCAAACGGTCAAGAAACAAGAACCAAATGAAAACAAAAACTCTAAAAAACATTGCTAGGGGCTGTTGACCAGTTCTTTTCTCTTTTTTCTGATTTTGGGCATATCACCACCCTCTGTGTGACTATCTGGAGTAGATGTTGCCCCAGATGTGAACTCCTGAGCATCACAGTTAGGAGGCTTCTACCCACAATGCTAACTAGTTGCTGTCGAATCGATTCTGACTCCTGGTGATCCTATATGTGTCAGAATTAAAATGTGCTCCATAGAGTTTTCGATGGTTGATTTTTCAGAAGTAGATTGCTAGGCCTTTCTTCCAAGGAGGCTCTGGTTGGACTTGAACCTCCAACTTCTTGGTTGGCAGCTGAGCGAGTTAACCATTTGTGCCACCCAGGGACTCCAGCACAATGCTAGGCACTGTCTTTTGTTGTTGTTGTTGTTGCTTTCAATTCGATATTTTGGTGAGTGCGTTGATTTGTATCACTATTTCAGCAAAGTCTGTTATTACAGAGGTCTTGGCCGAGCGTGATCTTTAGCTGGCCTCATGCCATAGGCTCAGTTCACCACATTCGCAAATTTCCAAGCTCTGAGCTAGGCACTAGGGATTCTGTGTTAGAATACTTGCCCTCAAGGAGCTCACAATCTAGGTATAAAGGAAGAAAAAGGTCAATAACCCTAATATTGTTAAGAAAGATAGTAAAACATATAGAGGCAGACCAGAAAGCTAATCAGAATTCTCTGTGTATATTCACATTTTTTATTTGACACTTGTGTGGTCTTTATTAGGTGCCAGACATCATTCTAAGGCCTTTGCAGATATTTAGTCATTTAATATCCATAACAATCCCATGAGGCACGTTCTTATGAACACCATTTTACAGATAAGGAAACTGAGGCACAAAAGATTAAATAACGTGTGCTAGGCCTCATGGCCGGTAGGCAGCCAAGCCAGGCAGTCTGGCTCCAAGGTTTGGGTCTGTAGGAACCACAGTAAGAGGCCTCCCATTCAACTTGTGGGGTAACAGTGAACAGCCAAACACAAAATCCAGAATGTGAACGAATTGAGAGGATTTTAGGCCGAGTACAAACAGATGTGTTCGTAAATATACTCTTATGGGAAGAGGGGAGGTGAACTGGCTGATTTGTTTTGTGGTTAAAGGACTTAAGTAAATTTTATTTTGTTATACCACAGTACTTGGTCCTGGGATTTTCAGCTTCTACTCATAACCCTGTTTAGGTTTAATTAGGCACAGCAATTTCAGGCCATTAATTTTGTATGAGTAACGGGGTTCTACACACGCAAGTCGTGTTTTATAACTGTAGGAAACTACCCTTCGATGTTAAAATCTGATTTGGATAAAGAAAGTTTTTTCTAAACATGCAGCAGAGTTTGGGAACATTTTTATTATCTTCTGTGAATCATAGGCTGCAGAATGGTACGGTGGTTTAGAGGTCGGACCTAGGTTCAAACTCTGCCCTGGCACTAACTGAGCCTCAGTTTCCTTATCTGTAAACTGGTACTTACCTTATGTGTAAGTGTGAAAATAAAGTGAAATAATATATGTAAAGGACTTACCTAAGTGCCTGGCCTGATGTCAGCTGTCAATAAATGCCTGGCATTATATTAATTTCAGTTGCCTCTAAGAGAGAATTCTACCAGAGTCCCCAAAGACCTGTGATCCTCTAATCCTTTGCTCTGAGACTTAGGTGAAAGGAGAAAGTGATTCAATTACCTGTACACTGCCCTGAGGATACTGAGTGGATGTAAAATTCCAGGGTGTTACCTACATCTTTCTTTAGTTATGAAATTTCTGTTTCAAACAGTGCCAAAACATGTTCAAATACGAATCTGTGTGTCTCTGGAATTGGGTATGTTGACAAGAGTATTCACCAGGATTTTCATTGTCTTCTGAAAATAAATAGAAGGGTCCATTTGGCTAGGAAATCAGGCAGAAGAACCTGTTCTGAGCACACTTTTATTGTGGGACTGTTTATTTTTACTGCTAGCCACTCCCACATTATTTCCTTCTGATTAACCATTCATCAGAGGGTTAATTTTGTCAATGATGCACATATTCTCGCTCCCAAAGTAAATTGTGAGTTTAAGTAAAAATAACCCGGTTTTGCTGACCCACGGGGAATAAAGATCAGATAATTTGCCCAGTCTAGTGGAACAGGCCTTGGGCCAACAGCTGCATCTGGATTCCAGTCTTGCCCTCCCTTGGCCATGATCCCACTGGTTTAATGTACATGTCAGACAAGGGAGGAGTCCCTGGGTGACACAAATGGTTAAGCTCTCAACCACTAGCTGAAAGGTTGGCAGTTCAAATCTACCCAGAGGCGACTCAGAAGAAAGGCGTGGCGATTTTCTCCTGAAACGTCACAGCCTTGAAAAACCCTACAGAGCAGTTCTACTCTGTACACGTGGGGTCACTATGAATCGGAATCGACTCAATGGCAACTAACAGCGGAGGGAATCTTCCTGTAATCTTGCCGCGGAGAGGAAAAAGACATAGGTTCTTCTCCACCATCGTCCATGCTTCTTTGGTTCCTACTCAGTGGGCCTCGATGTCAAGTGCCGGGGAGGTCGCGTATCCATGCAGATTGAATTCCCAAGGAGCAGTCCCGGCCCCACCTGGCCAGCTGCGGTGTACTTGACACTCGGGTGCAACCCGGCTCCCTGCCCGACGGCACGCGGAGGCCCCGCCCCCTCCCCGCCCCACCGCGGTCTCGGATTGGCGGCCTGGCGCGTCAGTCAGCGCGCCGCCCGCCCTCGCCC
>NW_004444052.1:2018623-2067035 GCF_000243295.1 Trichechus manatus latirostris
GAGCGGGAGCGGCCTCGTGCCTCCGCCGCAGGTGAGCGCCAGGACGGCGGGCGGGGTCCAGGACGGGCGCGCTCTCCTTTGCGGCGGTCGGTCGGGGCGCGGGGTCTGTTCGGACGGCGAAGGTCTGGGCCGCCCTGACAGGGCGGTGGTGGCGGCCGGGCGGGGACCGGGGCCGAGGTCGCCCTCGAGAGGCAGAGCTGTGCGGGTCGCCGAGGTGGGGAAGGCGTTTCCTGGAAAGAGAAGCGCGTCGTAGCGGTGGGCTGGGCGGGGGTTCCGTCCGAGCCGCGGCGGGGATCGGCGAAGGTTAGGACGGCGCTGGCACCAGTGTTCCCTCAGGGAACTGAGCGTTGTCGGCGGGAAGCTGACGGGTTTGGCGCTTTGCTGGCGGAGGATGTGGCCCACACCTTCGCAGCCATCGAGACCTGCTGAACAGAGAAAACTCTTGTTTTTCTTTTCTTCTTTTTTTTGAGTTGCACCAAGGAACAAGAGCAGCAGCAGAGTATGGCAGCAGGTCACGCACGCAGGCCCCGTCCCTGAAGTGGGGGACAGGAGGGCCCCCACCTGTCTTAGCGTCTGTGCCCTCTGAATTGGTAGCTGGGCCCTTCTCCTAGTCTGAAGAAGGGAAGGGTGTTTCCTTTCCCCTGCTTTCAGCTATCCCCACCTGTAAGGAAGATGAACATGACTGCTTCTCAGTTGTGAGATCGGTGGCTACCCCCAGGGGGAGGGGGGACGTGGGGGAGACTCCTGGTGAATTTTGGGAGCAGGCCAGTTCATAAACACAAGGTGTGGGCTCCAGGTTATTGCTGTTGTTAGTTGCCATAGTTGAGGAGGTTCGGACTCAGGGCGATCCCATGTGTACAGAGTAGAACTGCTCCATGGGGCTTTCAAGGCTGTGCCCTTTTGGAAGCAGATCGCCAGGCCTTTCTTCCGAGGTGCCTCTGGGTGGGCTCAAGCCGCCAACCTTTTGGCTAGTTGTCGAACACTTAACCATTTGTGCCACTCAGGGGCTCCTGGGTTCCAGGTACTGCAGCATTTATGGGAAGTTGGCAGATACTATTAATTGCTGTTTTGGGTCCTGACAGGGTTTTTTAATTCAGATAGCAAACTATTTGGTGTAGTAGGAACAGCACCATTCTGGGAATCAGGACATGAGGTGTAGACATCATTCTGCCTCAAAGTGTGTGTACACAAGTCACAACCATTCCGGACTTCCTTCCGTGTCCCCATCCATAAAATGAGGATGTCGGGCCAGCCCATCCATAAGGCCCCTCCCAGTCTAGAATTCTGTGATTGACTGATGCCTACTCTCAGAAGTTTGGAGAATTAACTCATTTTTCAACCTTTCTGCACCTTTGATTACTATAGAATTAGCCACATATTTCCTGTGGGTGTATTCATTTGAACATTTTATTATGTTATTTTCTTCCCTGCTGTCCGCCTTAGTTGGGCAGAGAAAGGAAAGTTGGAAACAGAGGTAGAGATGCAGCTGGAAGAAGTTGGTTTGGGAGGCAGAAAGGTCCCTACTCTGGGATGAACCTAACTGCCAGGAATGTTTCCTTCCTCTGCCCCACGCACGGTGTGCCAGCCCTGTAAGCCTGCAGAGAGAATTCTTTCCTTTGCTCCAGCTGGTGGGGTCTGCAGCTGATGTGCCACCGTGGAAGAATGTGATTCCAGGATCAGGTTGTGGAAAACTTTTTTCTCAAAAACATAACCTCTAACAGTTTAGGAGCATAGTTTCCCTTCTTTGCGTGTTATGTTTGGCAAAAAAAAAAAACAAACAAAAAAAAAAAACAGTTGTAAAATCAATTGCCAAAGCTAGGGATGGGGGCGGCTTTTTTACCTACCCCTAACTATTTTGGTAAGGAGCCCTGGTGGCACAGTGGTTAAGCTCTTGGCTGCTAACTGAAAGGTCAGTGGTTAGAACCCCCCAGCTGCTCTGCGGGAGAAAGATGTGGCAGTCTGCTCCTATAAAGATTACAGCCTTAGAAACCCCATGGGGCAGTTCTGCTCTGTCCTGTTGGGTTATTGTGAGTCAAAATCTCGATGGCACACAACAACAGCAACTATTTTGGTAAGAGAGAGAGCAAGATTTACTTTTGAGATAATAGCAAGTAATACCAAACAACACTTGACAATAAAAAAACAAATGAACAATGACAGAAGAAAACCCACAGCGCGGGTAGGGATGGAAAGAGTTTTTTTTGTTAGCCATTTCTACTATTTCTTTTTAAGTGTTTGGGTATTGAGAATACGGACTGAACATCTGTGTCCTATTATGGGAAAGACACTGTGAGAGTCAGAGTATTAGATATGGCAGAGGCACTGAAGATCCTTTAGTCCAATGCCCAGAAGCCCAGAGAGGACACTATGACATATGACACATCAGGGAGGCAGAGGAGACCCGATCGTGCTGTAGAATAAGCTCAGAATTCAGTTCACCTTTGGCCATTTGTGTTGGAGGAGGGAATGTGTATGCTGCACACTCTTAATCACTCGCCGTGCAGCCAGCCTTCCTCAGGCCCTCAACTGCTCAGTTGGTTCAGGCTCTGCTGTGGCCGGTGCCCACCTCTGTCCATCTCCATTTGTTCAGTGTAAAATGAAGAGAGAGATAAGACTCAGAGTTTGCAACCATGTTCTCAGGAGCCATAGGGCTCCTAGGTGGTCCCAAGAGGCCAGCACTGGGGAGAGACAGGAATGCCCAGTGTGCAGTGGGGGCCCCAGCAGCCAGCAACCCGTTTCCCCAGCTCTAGCTGTAATCAGAGCAGTTGTGCTGTTTTTCTGTTTTATACTGCTGACCTGGGTAAGATTTTGTTTGGGGATAAGGACCCAATGATGAACAAAAAGTTTGAAAATACCAGTAATGGCTAATAGTTGTTGAGTGCTTCTTGTATCTTAGCTCATTTATTTTGTGTAAAGTTCTTAGAATTGTTGCATAGCCTATAGTAAACACTCAAGTGTTCGCTGCTGTATTATTATCATTAGCCTATACTATGAGGTAATTGTTATTTGTATCCCCATTTTATGAAAGTGAGTCACAGCGAGATTAATTTGCACAAGGTTGCCCACCTAGACTTGTCTGCTAATTAGAAGATGTGTTCTTCAGTATTATGGGTTTTGTTATTACAAAGCCATTCAAGACGACTTACTTTATGGATGAAACAGATCTTTCTGACCCACCAGAACAGTCTTTCGCCTGTTCCCACAGGTAATCCCAGGTATCACACTTGGCAGGCAGGTGAGTTTACCTGTTGAGCACCTTCTGTATTCAAGGGAGAGTATCAGAACAGTCAGTGACCCAGGGCTGGCCAATGCAAGAGAAATGATGAGGAGTGTGGGGCGCACAAATCAGGGCTTTGAACCTCTGCTGAGAATTTGCATTTCCACCCCTAGATATACTGAATCAGAATCTACAGTTTAGCAAGATCCCTAGGTGATTCTTATGTATAATAAATTTTGAGAATCACTGCTCTGCTAATAGGTCTCAGAATTGGTCCCTAACCTGCAGTATTAGCATAGCCTGGGAACTTGTTAGTAATGCAAATTCTCAGCAGGGGTTCAAACCTGAACTAACCAGTTCGAAGCCTTGCCACTAGTTCCCTTTCCCAAGGTGTGCTGAGAGTGTGAGTTTCTTCTAGAATAAGTGCCTTCAAGGCCTCTACTCTCAAGGAGCCGAACAGTGGATGGTGAGTGCCGAGATGGAGAAGGGAGCGAGTTGCTGCCGTTCTTCCACGTGCTGTTTATAATCTTAAAGAGAAATATTTTCCTTCTTTAAAAAATAGTTTGAGGGTTTAGGAAAACAAAAACCCACTGGAATTAAACACATTCACACATAGACATGCAACAGAATGCATAAAGACAATTGGTCCATAGTTGATAGATTTTTGCTGGCCTGTTTGCCTTGCTTTTTTATATTTCTACACTTATATTTCTACCACATGATTAAATACTGAATAAAATACAATTTTCTTGGTACCCTGTGTTTTATCCAAGTAGAAATTCTTGATTGGTACAAGTATTAACTTGAAAATGACTTTTTACCTGGCTCAGGTCCCAACTTAGATTTGGTTTCCTCTGGAAGGCTTTTCCTGGCTCCCTGGACTGGGCTGGGTGTCCTCCAACGTGCCTGTCGCACTCAGTACTTGTCTGTGTCACAGTATTAGTGGACATATGTATTCTCATCACGGTGCTGGACAGAGACGCTGAACATAGATAGCGTTATATAATCTCCACAGCCACAATCTCCATGACACTTAGAGCGGTTACGGAATTTGCTCAAGGTCTCCATCTAGTAAGTGGTGGCCAGGATTCAAACCCTGGCAGTGGGACTCCACCCACAACCAGATTCTTAGCCATCCACTTGTTCCTGTCTCCTGAAACAGAGTTCAGGTTTAAACTCGAGAGCACTCTGCACTTTCCAAGCCACCTCATCACACTGAGGTGTTCTGGATTTGGTCATTTTTATACCACTGTTGCTGCTGGAGATCACTCTCACAGGTCTGTGGTGCAGGAGAAGAGAGAAGGAAAAAGTTATCATTACTGAGCTAGAAAGTCTCCCTATGCATGGTTACTGTCAGAGAAGTTACTGGACTAGAAAATCCTACCAGCAAATCCCGCCTTTTCTCTTCTGCCACTTTAGCCCTCTGATGACTGTTTAGTTACTTAGAAGAACCATCCATTTTCAAAATAATTAACCATTGACGTTGTATGCACGTTTATTTGATTTGTAGTTAATTTAATGGCAGAATGTAACAGACTACCACATCTTTCTCCCGTGGAGCAGCTGGCGGGTTCAAACCGCTGACCTTTAGTTTAGCAGCTTAACCACTGTGCCACCAGGGCCCTTTTCCATAGCTGACTACTAGTGTGAAAAAATAGCAGAGGGAGTAATAATGTCTTTGAAAGTCAGTTCTCAATAGAGTCCTCTCCCAATTCAGAGAGACGTGAAATTTCACAAAACCTTCAAGAGTCTACTGTCAAAAATTTTCAGAACAGCCCCATACCCTCTCGTGTACCCACCACGGTAGAGCTGAGCTCCCTGATCTCTCTGGCTTGGACTGGTCTCCATGGGTAGACAGCAGCTCCTGGATGGCTCAGGAGTAGGAGAAGGCAGTGCGGCTGGAGAGCAGGCTTTGGACAGTTTGTGTCTGTCCTCCAAGGGTGGGCATGGAGCCTTCCCCGTTGCACTTAGTCTCCCAAGTTTAAGGGAAGTGAATTACTTTCCTTCTTGCCTGGCATTGATACGATCTCTTCTAGATGCTTAGTATAGCACTTGGTGCATGAGGGGTTATTGATTGACCCCTGACAAGAAGGCCTGAACTTTTCTGTGAGCTCTGTGATGTTAAAGGAAAACTAGAGTGTCCTGTGTCTTTCAGATTAACTGCTTGGACAGGTTGAAATGCTGTGGAGGAAGCAGAACAGCTGATATGAAAGGGGAAGTGTAGAAGACGACAAGCCAGTGCCAGCGTGGGCGGAGTGTAATCGGCCACCATCTAGAGAGGGGGGCTTGACGGCACTGGTGTCAATGGACAAGATCAGCTATTTGTCATTTTAAAAAATGAGCTTGGAGTTCAGTTTGTAACTAAGGATTAGGTTGGTTGCTCAGCGTGAAACTGAAATGTATCGGATGGAATTACTAATATAAACATCGGGTTCCTTGGCTCTGGACCTAAGACAGTACAGACTTGGACGTGTTGGTTCCTTCTGAAATCTGAAGTAGAGGGGAAAATCAGTTGAACTGAGAGAGATCAGTTTTACCCATGTCATACCCCTCTGTTTAATAGATGTTTGTTAAACTCATTTTGGGGTACTTAGCTGATCATCATGGCAGAGGACTTGGACAGCCGGTGCCTGTTGATCTACCTTGTACTGTCTTGTTCTTCACACTTTACTATTCAACAGGGTCTTCCCCCATGCACACCTCTTTGATAGATTCATTCCAATATTGGAAGCTGTAACATATGAAGGTACAGTCCTTCCTTTCCTTCCTTCCCTTTCTCCCCAACCTTCCTTTTTTTTTCTCTTGCTGTCTTTTAGAAACCGATCACCTCCATGGAAGCCCTTGTGGAAAAGGCTATTTATCAAACTGTGCTTTCAGGTCAACTGATTTAATAGATCTGTAGAACTAAGCATGAACTTGTAAGGGTTGGGATATTTCCTGGCATTTGTCAAGATCTAGGAATCTTCTCTACATGCTTAGGGCATCTTTCCTGCACGGCAAGCTCTGAGCAACGTTTTGAGCTTAACTGAACTTCAGTTATTTCACAACCCCTTAAAATCCTGTGCCTGGTGCCCACGCCACTGTTCCTCCAACATAACTCCGAAACAAGTTAAAATAGAGAGCCTATGGGAATGAAGGGAAATGGCAGCTAGTGGCCCACCTCCTTGTCTTTGTTCACTGGAGAGGAAGCTGAGGTGCAGATTCTCTTAGCTCTCTAGGACCAGACCCTGAGTTCCTGACTCCCGGGGGCCTGCTCATTCCACTACCTTGAACCCCACCTACTAGGTGACTGCTTCACATTCTTACTTCCTGCTTTATAGTGACATGAGTGTAATTAAGGGAAGAGAAATACACTGGTGGTTCATTATTTCTGGCAAATCATATATTTTAAAAGTCGGAAGGAACCACCAAGATATAGACTATTAGTTAGGACTAGTTACGGCTGGAGTAACAGAACCACCCAAAATGAGTGAATCAGAGGTGGCGCCCCAGGGCTGGGGTGGGCTCCGTAGTCTCAGAGGCCCAGGCTCCTTCTGCTTGTCCATGGCTTCCATCCCCATAGTCACTTCTTGTTCCAGGATTGCTGCTGGAGTGTCAATCATCACGCTTACATCCCAGTTAGTAGGGAGGAGGAAGGGCATGGAATACACCTTCTCAACAGACTCATCTGAAAATTGCATGTATCACTTTCTCTTGGCCAGAATTTACTCACACATCTATATCGAGAAACCAGGAAGGATGGAACATAGCTTTATTTCGAGTGGCTATGTGCCCAGCTGAAAGTCAGGTTCTATTTCTGTGGAAGGAGAGAACAGATACTGGGAGGAGATAGTCTCTGTCATGGGGACATATGGACTAGATCCAATTACATGGATTCATTATTCATTGAACTATCTACTCATTTAACTGTCTACTATGCACTAGGCAGGGGGCAGTGGTGGTTCAGTGGTAAAATTGTCACCTTCTATGCAGGAGACCTGGACTGATACCTGGCCAGTGTACTTCATGTGCAGCCACCACCTGTTTGTTGGTGGAGGCTTGTATGTTGCTATGATGCTGATCAGGTTTCAGCCAAGCTTTCAGACTAAGACTGTCTAGGAAGAAAGGCCTGGTGATCTACTCCCAAAAATCAGCCAGTGAAAGCCCTGTGGATCACAATGGTCTGATCCACGACTGATCTTGGGGATGGTACAGGACTGAGCAGCATTTCATTCCATTGTATATGAGGCCGCCACGAGTCAGGGGCCAAATCAATGGCAGCTAACAACAACAACAGTGTGTGCCTAGGCACTGAGAAAGCAGAAAGAAAACAGACATGGTTCCAGTCCTTATGAAGTTTGCTGTCTAATAGGGAAACAGACACTAATCAGACACAAACGTAATTGTATAAACTATGATAAGTGCTTGAAGAAAAAGGACACAGTGTCCTATGAAAGAGTACAGTGGGGACCTGATCAAGCCAGGAGGTTGGAAATGAGTCAGAGAGGCTTGCTCCAGGGAATGGCATTTCAGCTGAGAGCTGGAGAATGAGAACAGTGAACTAGGCTATGGGTGGCAGCAAGAGGGTTCAGGCAGAGGGAAGAGCACGGTGGAGGAAGGCCTGGAGGTGTGGTAAGCATTGGTGGGGGCTGAAGGAGGCCAGTCATCTTGGAGTAAGAGGAAGAGGTGAAGCAGGGAGTCAGGGTCAGAGCTTGCAGGGCCCTGGAGGTAGGGTGACCAACCATCCAGGTTTGCCAGGGACTGAGGAATTCCCAGGATGTAGGCCTTTCAGTACTAAAACTGAAATTAGAGCAGTGCCTGGCACATCACAAATTATTGGTTGACCGAAAGTCCCAGGCAGACTGGGATGAGTTGGTCACCCTGCCTGGAGGCCACATGGTTGGATTCCTTTCTTCATTATTCAGAAAAGTTCCTTTTGAGATAGCTGTAACTCCCAGTAGCTAGAAAAACAATTGACTAGTGAAAATAGCCCTTCACATTGGCCAACGGGAAAGAGGTACAAAACAGAAGCAACACTTATTTGTACTTGGATTACTTAACTCTGAGATTTTTCTTTATCTGGCATGATTTCTCCCAATGGCAATTTTGGAAGTTAATTGGCATTGGATAGTATACAGGTAGTCCCCAGCTTACGACGGGGTTCTCTTCCGATGACTCCATCATAAGTCAGTTCTGACATAAGTTGAATACCCCCCTTTTTTTTTTTTTAGTTTTCATTATTATTGCCTTTTATTATCAGTATCTTATAAATTTGATCTTTGAACATCTGCAAGTGAACATCTGAGAATAATGTCAGCAAATCACATGCCGCAACACATTGTATGTAGTATATATTACTAACAAGATGTAAAAAAAATAAGTCATAAGTTCGTCGTAACTTGAACATGCATAAGTCAAGGACTACCCGTATTTGAGGTAGTAAAAGCAACCAAAGATGAGGAAGCCCTTACTCCAGACAGTACTTCTCAATACTGGCAGTACATTGGAGTTACCTGGGAACTTGAAAAAAGACCAGCACCTGGGCCCCAGCCCACTAAACCAGAAAATGCATCGATAGAGACCAGGCCTGTGTAACTCTTAGGGGCAGGCTCTGCTTTAGCACTGTATCTCTCAGACTTAAGTGTGCATGAGTCACCTGGGGATCTTGTTAGAACACAATTACTTTTTTTTTTTTTTTTTTGGTTTATTGTTGTAGTTTAGGTGAAAGTTTACATTTCAAGTTAGTTTCTCATACAAAAATTTATACATACATTGTTATGTGACCCTAGTTGCTCTCCCTATACTATAACAGCACACTCTTCCTTTCCACCCCTGATTTCCCATGTCCATTCAGCCATCTCCTAACCCTCTCTGCCTTCTCATCTCACCTCCGGAAAGAAGCTGCCCATTTAGTCTCATGTATCTACTTGAGCTAAGAAGCATCATCTTCACGAATATCATTTTATGTCCTGTAGTCCAGTCCAATCTTTGTCTGAAGAGTTGGCCTTGGGAATTTTTTAGTTCTCGGTTGACAGAGAGTCCAGGGGCCGTGCTTTCCGGGGTTCCTCCAGTCTCAGCAAGACCATTAAGTCTGGTCTTTTTACTAGAATTTGAGTTCTGCACCCCACCTTTCTCCTGCTCCATCAGGGACTCTGTTGTTTTCCCTGTCAGGACGGTCATAGGTGGTAGCCGGGCACCATCTAGTTCTTCTGGTCTCCGACTGATGAAGTCTCTGGTTTATATGGCCCTTTCTGTCTCTTGTGCTACTACTTTCCTAGTGTCTTTGGTGTTCTTCATTCTCCTTTACTCCAGGTGGTTGGGACCAATTGATGCATCATAGATGGCCGCTTGGTAGCTTTTAAGACACTAGACGCCACTCACCAAAGTAGGATGAGGACATTTCCTTAAAAAACTTTGTTATGCCGGTTGACCTAGATGTCCCCTGAAAGCATGATCCCCAGACCCCTACCCCTGCTACTCTGTCCCTTGAAGTGTTTGGTTGTATTCAGGAAACTTGTTAGCTTTGGTTTAGTCCAGTTGTGTTGACTTCTGCTGTAGTTGTGCTGTCCTTCCCTTCACCTAAGATAATTCTTGTCTACTATCTAGTTAGTAGAACACAGATTCTGCCTCCATGATCTGAGGTTCTGCATTTCTAAGAAGTGCCTAGGTGGTATTGATATTGCTGGTCCATAGACTTGAGTAGCAATACTCTATAGTGTTCGATGATATTTTTATTGGCCTTTGGTTTTGAGGCCATTGGTTTCTTTTAGGTGAGCAGACCTGAAGGACCACATAAAGGTGGATGGGTCTGTGAAAGGAGAGAGAGGCAGAAGTCTTAGGGAGCAGGGCAGGGAAGCTTCTGTGGTGGGGTGCCATCAGCAGGGTCTCATTGAACACCCACAGCAGGGCAGATCTCGACTTCTCAGTTGGGCCAGGTAGTGATTGGGAGGCTACACGGGAAACTCGGCTTGGGGATCTTCTTGTAGCACCCCAGCATAGCTCTACCTTGTGACAGTCCAGAGTCCAAGCCTCATGACACTCAAATGATCAGTCCACCCAGTCAGATTGGCCCTGGTTTGTGGAGGAGAAAAGGGCTAGCTGCTCTCTTTTTCATAAACTTGTTTTATCCACATAGAATGAGTATTTCTTCTAGAGAAAGTCCTCAGTATCCATTTGGTGGATACAACTTTTGTGCAGGGTCATCTTGGGACTGATGTTCTCCCTGGAAGGTCTGAAGGTTCACAGCCTTTGTCTTGAGTCCTGGAGAGCCACACGGGCCTTGTTTCTGGCTTTGCTCCATCAGTACGAGAAGCATCTGTCAGAAAGATGGGCCTTCTACTGGCTCCTTTCTCTTCCCCTCCGGCGTTGGGCTCGGGGGCCTTGAAGGCAGTTTGTGAAGCAGCTGCCGGACAGTCACGTGTGGTGCTGCAGCGCTTCCAAAAGAAATTGCTTCCAGGGTCCCTGAAGAAACTTTCCCGAGGCTGGACCGGGCAGACTGGGCTTGGTTTCTGCTGTCTCCCTCACTGCCCGAATTTGGCAGCAGCTGTTACCATCCTTTCTTCTGGATCTGTAGGGGTCATTGGCCCATTCCTTCTACACTGCAGGACCTTCTCTCTGATATCCAACTTGCTGAGAGTAGGAAGAGGTTTTTTCTCTGACATGTCCGTTGGATGTGGGGAAAAAAGAAGTCACTCTGGCTGCAGTGTAGAAAATGGAATGGGGGAAGGAAGGCCAATTAGAAGGATTAGTAACCATTAGCAACAGCACCCAAGTGATACTGATTAGTGGAAACTCACCACAGGACCAAAGTGAGGTGTCTTCTCTCAGAGTGTACCTTTCGTTCTCCCTCGGTCAACCTGTTCATAGATGATTTGTATGAGATTGTAGAAAGCAAGTTTAATATTTAAAGGCCTGAGAGGGGAGAGAGAGAGAGACAGACAGACACCTACTGCATGGCCGAGTCAAGAGCCACAAAAGCAGATTGAAGCAATGAATGTGAAATTTAGTGTGAGGTCCAGGTCTGACAAGCATAGAACTTGAACACGTGAGCTGGACAAGGCCAAAGGTAGATGTAAGAGTCAGAGATAACGTCAGCTCAGTGTCTGATAAAATCCACGTGTCCTGTTGTGTGGCCATGTGGGCTTGCTCATGTGCCAGAGCTGAGGTCGCCCCTGAGTTGCCAAGCTCCCTCCCAGAGAGAGCAGGCACAAGGGCACCTTCCCTGCAGGCTGGTGGCTCCTAACTGGGGAGAGGAAGGGGCTGAGCTGAGCATGCCCACCCATGCCATATCTTGTAAACCTGCCAATCAGATCTGTCCCTGTTCTGGAAGGGTAAAGTGAGAGAATATTGGGGCTGGGAGAGTGGGGGTGGGGGTGGGGGAGCCGGGAGAGGCCAGGAGCACATCTCCAGGAAAAAACCCCTCCACCTGGAAACTTGAGAGTGGTGAGGTGAAAGCATCTGCTCCCCCTTCCTCCCTTCAGAAGATGGGGAGACATACCCCAGTGACAGGTCCAAAGGGCTTTAAGTTATCAGCAGGCCGAAAGTGAGGCGATAGCTTTTTTGTTTTTCCGTCATACAGTACCAGTATTTTGGCGGGCTGCATTAATTTGAGTGTATCATGTAGAACAGGGTTTGGCATAACTTAGCTGGCAGGCCACATCTGGCCCACTGTCTGGTTTTATATGGCTTATGATCTAAGAATGGTTTTTCCACTTTTAAGTGGTTGGAAAACCATCAAAAGAAGAATACTATTTCCTGACATGTGAAAATTATGTGAAATTCAAATTTCAGCGACCATAAGTAAAGTTTTATTGGAACACTGCTGCACTGTGTATTGTCTGTGACTTCTTTCACTCTATAACAGCAGAGTTGAGCCATTGGGACAGAGACTATGTGGGCTTTAGAGCCTAAAATATTTACTCTCTGGCCCTTTACAGAAAATGTGCCAACCCCTGATCTAGAATGAAGAAGGTAGTCAGTCACTTTGCTGGATGCTCTCCTGGCTGATCACACCCAGCACATTTTGTTCTGACTTGGGGACCTCACTTTAAGTGTGGAATCAGTTTAGAGAAGAGTGACGAGACCCCCAAGCCATATTGTGTGAGGATTGGTTGAGAGAACTGGATAAGCCTAGAGGAGCAAAGATGCTCAGCGGAAATGATCGCTGTCTTCAAAGGTCATGCTAGTTGATTGTTTTCATTCTTGGAAGAGAATTATTCAGGGGAAGGAAGTTGTGTAGTTAGATCATGGGGTACTGACCTTCAGTCAGAAAATGTGGGTTTGTGTTCAGACTACTTGTTATTCTCCGGGCTTCAGTTTCTTCACTGCAAAAATGAAGTGTGTATGTGTACATGTGAGTTCATCAGATAACCTGATCTACAGTGAATAAGATTCTGCTTAAGATTGGCCTTAGAGGTGCTTACAGGCTAGTAGGGGAAATAGTCATGCATACAACTAATTGACTTGCAGTATAGACAAGTGCTGAGGGAGCACAAGGGGAGGGGCTGGGAGAGACCCTGTCAGAGGAGACGTTTGCATCAGACCGTGGAGAACAAGTAGAATTCCAGCCACTTCAGCCCAAAGCATTCTCCGATTCTGTGAACGATTTAAAAGAAGATTCCTCATATGGAAGAGGAATCAGGTTTCTTCTTCATGCCCAAACAATAATGCTTGAAGTTGTGGTTTCACATCTGATCACAACAGCCTCTTGCTTAAGATTCTTCAGGGCTTACTTTGCTCTTCAGGTAAACCACAGAATCATTCACAGGACCAAAGGCCTGCTGACTTGAGCCTCCCCGGGCTTTCCCTGCCTTGTGAACCCTTGCGTGTCCTCTGGATTTCAGCTCAGCCTCAAGTGCTTGGGGCAGCCTTCCCTGACCCGGTCTAGGTCAGATCACTGTTACATGTACATACAGAGCCTTGCTCCTTCCTTCTGGAGCCTTGTCTTAGTGGGGCTCCATTCATGCGAATGAGGGCCCATCTGTGAATCCACCAGGAAGAGTCCATGTCTGTCCGTTGTGTTCATAATTGTAGCATGAGCTATTTGTATCTGACCCACAGGAGGAACTTAATTCATATTCATAGAATAATGATAGATAATGATTGATTTTGATTGGTAAAAAGAGGAACATTCCAAAAAAAGGAAAGAGACTCCCATAAGAGGGAGTGAGTTCCCATGCCAAGAGGTATGTAAGCTCTGGTTGAATGACAAGATGGTGGGCAAGTTTGTGGAAGAGACTCAAGTTCAAGAGGTTACACTGGATAGTGCTTTTGTGTTTACAGGCACTTTTACATGCCTTATTACATTTAATTTTGTTCCAACCCTGTTTTATCACCATGTCTTGCCCACTGGGGAGACTGCTTGGGCTCACTGAGGTGATTTGTCTGAAGTCCTGCAGCTAGAAATTGGCAGAATGAAGACTAGCTCCCAACCCGGTGCCTGTTCCACCAAAGCAGTTGTACCGCAGGCCACAGACACCTGCAGGGTTGGATCAAATGGTCTTTATAAGGTTCCTGTCAGCCCTGGGACTCTGATTCCATTGAGGAGGAATTACAGCCTGCTCTTCAGTAGTAGCCTGTCCCACCTATGCCTTTTGTGGTTTTATAGCTGGGTGGGTTTTAAAAACCCTACACACAGTTAGAAAATTAAACTTACCTTTAAAATGATGGGTTGCATTTAACACTCCTAGAAAATGTGCCCAGTAAAATGAAAAAAAACCTCTGAACTACGATGTTATTAAAAAATAAAAACACTACAACATGGATGAATCTTGAAAACATGCTGAGTGAAGTAAGTCAATCACAAATGGACAAATATTGTGTAATCCCACTTATATGAAATAGGGAAAGGTATAGAGACCAAAGTTTATTGGTAATTACCTGGAATGGTAGGGAGGGCTAAAGAGAGTACACTTAGAGGGCACTGAGTTTCTGTTAATGGTGATAGGATGATTTGGAAATGGATGGTGGTGATGGTTGCACAATATGATGGACATAACCAATGTCACTGAACTGTATGTGTAAAAAATGTTGAATTGGAAGATGTTATATATATACCTCCTCCTTACCTATTGACTATTTCATTATCCGACATTTTGTATTTATGACAATAGTAAAAAATCTACTACCTGGCTATTTTGTACACTGATGAGGAGCCAAGGCAAGAAGGGTGGAGGAGGAGGGCAAGGTTTGTGAGAGGGAGCAAGGCTGCATGGGCTGCCAGTGGTTCCTATTACCCAGAAAGGGTAGAGGAGCCAGGTTGGGCCTGTGACAAGCAGGGGCAAGTGGACAGCAAGCAGGAGGCGGGGGACTGCCAGGCCTCGCGGAGGCTGTGGGAGCCAGGGTCGTAGGAGTTGGTCGGGGGCTCGGAAGTCTCTTCTTCCAAAGAGGCCTTGCTGCTACCTCTGCAGCCTCCGCCGGGCCCAGGTAGCCGGGCCTCATCTGCCCACAGGCCCAGGGGCTCCCCCCACCATGGTGGAGGCCTGTCTGGGGCCTGTGGGGTGGGAAGTTGGAGAGGTGAGGCATAGGAGTCTGCACTGAGGCCTGGAGCACGGCCAAGTGTTAGTGGGCCCTTGCTGCTCCAGAGATGGCGGGTTACCCCCGACCACCACCACCACCATCCCAGCCTCCACACTCCATGCAGTGGTGGGGAAGGCATGGTGAAGAAGGGGGACCCACCAAGCCACGCGCATCCCGCTAAGCGGGGGCGCCTGACAGTCGGTGAGTGATGCAGGGCCACCAGCACCAAAGAGCGGCCATGGCCAGACTCTTGCATAACGTGGATTTTCATGTAATGACCTGGTGTTTGGAACCTAACCATGTCGATAAGTGAGAAGTGGTTGTATATATTTTTTATCACAATAAAAAAGTTTTAAAAAAATGAAAAACAACACAAAATCTGCGTTTAGCAAGGTGCAGCTTCCTCTTGTATCTACTGACACTCGTAGTTTAGCAGGCCCAGCCTACGCAAACCCACTGCTATCAAGTTAATTCTGACTCATAGCAATCCTATAGAACAGAGTAGAACTACCCCATAGGGTTTCCAAGGCTGTAAATCTTTACGAAAGCAGACTGCCACATCTTTCTCCCACAGAGCGGTTGGTGGGTTCAAATCGCTGACCTTCTGGTTAGCAGCTGAGCACTTAGCAGCTGCTCTACCTTGGATAAAACATGCCCATCCCTGGGCAGATTTGGCTAATAGCTTGAGTAGGTTGCGTGACAGGGCTATGGTTGAATGTCTCGCTGGTCTCGATCTTCAAGATAAAAACCTTTCACTTGACAGTTGTCTTCCTAAGTGATACTGATCTTCTACTGTTCTGGGCACTGCTTTACTGAGGAGAAGGACTGTAATTTCTTCTTTTTTTTTTTAATTGTACTTTAGGTAAAGGTTTACAGAACAAATAGTTTCTCATTAAACAGTACACATATTGTTTTATGACATTGATTAACAACACCACAACATGTCAACACTGTCCCTTCTCAACCTTGGGTTCCCTATTACCAGCTTTCCTGTCCCCTCCTGCCTTCCAGTCCTTGTCCCTGGACTGTTGTGCCCCACTAGTCTCATTTCGTTTTATGGGCTGTCTAATCTTTGGCTGAAGGGTGAACCTCAGGAGTGACTTCATTACTGAGCTAAAAGGGTGTCCAGGTGCCATGCTCTCAGGGTTTCTCCAGTCAGGCCAGTAAGTCTGGTGTTTTTTTGAGTTAGAATTTTGTTCTACATTTTTAGGACTATAGTTTGTTAACATAGCGGAATCAGTGCTTGAAATACAGATGTATAGATAGTGTTTTGACCTAATCATTTCAAAGACTTATTAAAAAGGTATTTTTTTTCTGTTTCCCCCATATCTAATATGAAAAACAACCAACTAACCTATGATTTTGCTAGAACCAAGACAGTTTAAACCCACTGTTATGAAATCACCAGTAGTCTCCAAGTGCCCCAAATTATTTAAAAACCTTGATGATCTAACAGAATTTGTTCTATATGCTTATCATTCTGTTTGCGTAGTGCTTACTTTATTTAACTGGACTAGTGTACAATATTTTGCTTTATTCTGGGGCCTCAAAGTTTCTCAGAATTAAGCAATTGATTCCCACACTGGAGGTTCCAGCCTTTCCCTGGAGCATCACTGAGGCCTGAGGAGAAACTAAAAACCTCTGAGAGCGGTGACCTACTGGGGATGAGGGTTCTGCCTGCCACCTGGGAGTCACACTTTCGGGCCTTCCGCTATTCTGCCTGTGGTTAGCGGCCACTCCTGGCTGCATCTTGCGACCAGGATGGGCTAACCCTGGGGAGTGCCGTCTAGGACCGTTCGCCTGGACAAGCCCACCTGCATATTTCCTGATGGGAAAGCTTCTTGCAGACCATGAGCTCGCTGAGGGCAGGGAGTATGTCTCCTCACTTCACTGCTGTCCAGCCCCTGATGGGAAAAGGAAGTTAACCAAGGGGTGCGAGGCATGGGGGAGAGGATAGGAGGGAGAGGACAGGTGGGAGGAAGGTCTGCCCAGGCCATTCCCTGTCCCCTGGGCCACTTACCTTTAGCTCAGTCCTCTGTGCAGCATTTCCCTCCCTTGATTGGAATTAGCCGACAGCCACCCTCACTTTCTCAAAGGCAGCAGTCGCCTAGGACACAGCTCTGTAAAGTGTGACAGGCGCTGGCCACTTTGCCACTCTTCTGTTTGTTTCCTAGTCCATCAGTCTCTTTTCTCCACTGTTTTCTTCCATCTCCTGTTAAGGAACCATGTATGACAGCAATGCAGATAAAAATTTCTGTTGTGTTTACTGCACTGAAATATGTTTAACAAGATGGTCCCTCTGCTATTTCAGACATCTAAATTAAATGGCTATTTGCATTCTTTTAGCTCTGGCTGGATTCCCCCACCCCCCCATCGGCCCACTTAGTAGCGCTTGATAACCCACCCTGGCTTTAGGAGAGAGTCAGTGGGCTGGAGACAGCTGACAGTGTAGATGTGTGTAGAGAGAAGCCACCACTGATGCTGTAATGTGAATAAGATTGGGAGAGGAAATAGACGAAGTGGAAGACTGTGTGGCGTGACCATGGTGAAGTGGAGATAGTCAAGAATTAGCTGTCCTGGCGACTACTGAAGTTTCAGAGGAGAACCAGATGTGGATGAGTTTCCAAGGCAGAAGGACTATGACTTCCTAGGCCAGGGGCCTCAAGGCTTTCAGGGTTTTTAGCACTGCAGTCTTTGTAATCACATGGTTTCCGGCTCTTCAGTGTCTTTTAGTTTTGTTCTCAGGTGTTTTTTTTTTTTTTCTTCTTCTTCTTGGTTTCCTGTTTTAATGTTTGAATTATTTCAACTTTGGTATGTTCTAGGGAATGGAAAAAAAAAAAAATTCTAAGTAGAATTTTACCACAAAAAATCGTAGCATTTTTTTTTCCCCCAGTTCTAGTCAGTGGTCTCATCTCCTATATACAGTTTGAGTGATCATAGATCAGATTTTAGTTTTAGATATGCACATTGTTGATTTCAGGAGGTTCTGGTATAATTACTCAAATATATCTTAATTATTTAAGTATTACTTATTCTGATGGGATAGATCAGGGTCCTGGCATGCTTTAATGCTAATGTTTGGAGAGTGTATGACACCCATTATATTGGAAAAATAAGTTTTCCAATATAATAGAAATGCACGGTGCTCCATATGTAGCCTCATTTCATCTGTGACCCAAGTGGTTCAGTCCAAAACGGTTTAAAAGAAATTTTATGTTTGTGTCTCTTGACAGACTTTAAAGAGGAACAAATTCATAATTCTTGGCAACACTTCGGTTCCCTTTCTGCCTCCTCTTGCAGCCCGTGTACTTCCTGGAGATTCTTTGTTGCCAAAACCTCCTCTACCCACACCCCCTTTGTTTCTTGCCATTCCTTCTCTCTCCTCTTTTTATTATGTAGAATGACTCTGTGATGGAACCTTCTTCCTCTTCCTATTTCTCCAAGTCTAAATCACCAAGGGCCTGAATGCTGTCGGGCAGGGCGCCTCTCCTCTGGCAGGGAGAGGGGAAGTTGGGCTGGAGGTTGCAGACTATATTACTTGACAGGCTCACAGAAGCGGGACCCCTGTGAACATTCTCATGTCAAAAATTTTATCTTGTTTCAGCTGCTTTTGGGGGAAATGAGATTTGACTCACAAGATCATCAAAGTTGTGGTCATGGTAGTGTTTTGCTAGATGCCTCATGATGGTGTTTCCTTCTGTGTCTGTTGTTTTTGAGTTGTAATCCAGTTATTGACACATGCAGAAGATATTTTTCAATTTTAAAGAGTCTTAATCCTGCTTGCTGTAGCGAGGTGAGGAGCCCTGGTGGCGCAGTGGTTAAGAGCTTGGCTGCTGACCAAAAAGGTTGGCAGTTTGAATCCATCAGCCGCTCCTTAGAAACCCTATGGGGCAGTTCTCCTCTGCCCTGTAGGGTCGCTATGAGTCAGAACTGACTCAGCGGCAACAGGTAGCAAGGCTGATTTGCAGGCTGACGGCTCCATCATTCAGAGATGGGATAGCAGAGGGGCCAGGCATGCAGATTCCAGCATCGCATTGCCCTTGTTGAATTCTAATCCTACCACTTACTGGCTGAGTCTCAGTGGACAATGATTTAATCTTTCTCTCCCTCAGTTTCCTCATCTGCAAAATAAAGGTGATAAAATGTGGAAACAACCCAAATGCCCATCAGCAGATGAATGGATAAACAAAATGTGGTATATCCATACAATGGAATATTATTACTTTGACATAAAGATAAATGAAGTCCTGATACATGTGACAACATGGATGAACCTTGAAAATATTATACTGAGTAAAATAAGTCAATCACAAAATGACAAGTATTGTCTGATGTCGCTAATATGAAACATTCAGAATAGGCAAATATAAGGAGTCCCTGGGTGGTGCAGATGGTTAAGCACTTGGCCGCTAACCAAAAGGTTGGCAGTTTGAACCCACCCAGAGGTGCCTTGGAAGACGGGCCTGGCCATCTGCTTATGAAAAGTCAATCTTGAAAACCTTATGGAGCAGTTCTACTCTGCACACATGGGGCCACCATGAGTTGGAATCAACTCGATGACATCGGAGAACACACCATAGAGATCTGAGTGTAACATTGGTTACCAGGGGAGGGAGGGAAGGGGAAGAAGGGAAATCTTGGTTTAACTAGCATTGGGTTTCTGTTTATGGGCATGGAAGATATGGCAATGGATGTTGGTGATGGTTGCACAACATAATTGTTGTAATTAGTTTAATTAAATTGACAAGTGAAGAATGTTGAATTGGCAAATGTTGTGTTATCTGTATTTTTACAACAATAAAAAAACAAGGATGATAAGAGTAATAGCAATAAAAATAATGATTTGCATTTATTGAATACTTAGGTGTGCCAGACATTGTACCGAGCACTTCCCCAACCTTTCATTTCACCCTCACAACGGCTTCCAGCTCCTGTGTTTTCATACAGTAGTGATACAAGAGCTGACATGTACTGAGCACTGTCCCAGGTGCTGCTATGTACTGTTTTTAAGAAACTGAAGCTTAGGGAGGTGACTTGCCCAAAATCCCACGGCTGGTATGTGGTCGGGCCAGGATAGGAACCTGGTTGTCGGGCTCCACGCCTCTGAGCCATCCTTACTGCATGGAGTCATTCCCAGGAATAAATGAGATCATTCCTGTCAAACACTTAGCAAAAGCACAAACTATAGCCATGTTAGTAATCAATAAAGTCATACTTTTTTCTACTGAAACATTGTACTTCCTCTCTCTTGACTTTGAAGCCCCTCCTGATAACACATTATCAGTGAGCCACTCGGAATTGTCTCTGAGTGGCAGTCGGAGTACTTAACAGGAAGGGATCTCAGATCTCCGTGGCCCTCTGGCCGTGGCTGCAGGCAGTAGTCCGCCCACACATGGCTTTACAAGTCCAGAACAGGCCCCTGTGCCTGCTCCAAACCACAGCAGCCCCCCATGACTAGGCTCCCTGGCCCTTCTCGACTTGAGTCACTTGACCAAAAACTGTGGAAGCCTCAGGTAAAGGGGGGGCAGGAGTGCAGGCTGGGCTCAGTTGGGCCTGGGAAGTGAGTATGGAGCCCCCTCAACATTTTTTCTGATAAGTTGCCTGATCGCTATTTCTTTTCTTGGGTGGCAGGCGGGGTTTAATTTTGAGGATGGGGCAGTAGGCTGGGGAAAGGTGTGTGTGTGTAGGAGTGAGGAGAGCTGTTATCTGCAGTGGGTGTTTAGAGCAGACTGTCCCCATGAAAGCCCTGGGCAGCTGCAGGAGGGCCCTCGTGCTCAGAAGGGGAAGCCCAGAGGGGCCAGGCTGGTGAGTGGAGCGAGTGCAGCCTGTTCAATGGGGTCTGTGACAAATGGGGGTGCACATGTGCCACAGAGAGGGGGGCCGCAGCCAGTACCGCCCCCACCTCAGTAACCACCAGCCCTCCATCAAGGAGCACACACACCCCCACCCAGTGGGAGGTGGGCAGATGCTCTAAGAAGACTTCACAGAAGAAAAACCGTGAATGACCAGTACGTATGGGAAACCCTCAAGCTCGGTTGTTCCAACAGAAATGCAGATTAAATGAAAAATCTTCTCTCACTAGTCAGACCAACACAACTTAAAAACAGTGATGACCAGTGTTGGGATTCAGGGAAACAGGCACTCTCCTTTTCCGTGGTGGGAGTGTTAATTGGCAGAGCTGTTTTGGAAGGCACTTTGGAATGTCTGTCAAATCTAAAATTGCACACCCTTTGACCTAGAATTTTCTCTTCTTGAAATTATCCTACAAAACGTACCATGAGTCCACAAGGACTCTTGGAAAAGAGTGTTTGTTCACTGTGGCACTATTTGTAAACGTGAAAAATGGAAAACAATCCAAATGTTTACCAATAAAGCAATGAGTACATATGCGATGGTCTAACTTTATACTAGGATTCCCTGCGTGGCGCAAACTAAAGCTTTCAACTACTAGCCGAAAGGCTAGTGGTTCAAACCCACCCAGAGGTGCCTCGGAAGACAGGACTGACGATCTGCTTCCAAAAGGTCCACAGCCATGAAAACCCAATGGAGCAGTTCTACTCTGCACACCTGGGGTCGCCATGAGTCGGAATCGACTTGATGGCAACTAACAACAAGAACAGCTTTATACTGAAATATTATGCATTCTTTAAAAAAGATAATATAGATCTATATGATATCACTGATATGAAAACATGCCCAGATTTCAATTAAGAGAAAAAAAAATGTAAAATCTGTGTAATATTCCATTTTTGTAGAAAATGTTTATGGTTACAATTAAATTATGTAACACATAGAATTCTAGTTCTCCCATGAATATAAGTATTTACTAAAAATATTTGCATGTATCAGAATTTTCAAAGTTGGAAAATTATTCTGAATTAATAAACATGAATTAGAGATATAAAAATATTGTAGTTTTATATTTTTAGAAAATTCATTAGAAGTTCCACTAAGTTTCTTGTTGTTAAACGTTAATTGCCAGTGAGTAGATTCTAACTCATGGCAACTCCATGTGTGCAGGGTAGAACTGCTCCATAGAGCTTTCAAGACTGTGACCTTTCAGAAGCAGATCACCAGGCCTGTCTTTCCAGGCACTTTTGGGTGGGTCTGTACTGCCAACCTTCTGGCTAATAGTCAAGCACTTAACCATTCTCAATGCCCAGGGACTCCATGAAGTTTCTAGGGAGAATAAGTATATAATGGTTTGAACAGCTAATCACTATTCTAAATAGAAGGAGCCCTGGTGGTGTAGTAGTTAAGAGCTCAGCTGCTAACCAAAAGGTTGGCAGCTCAAATACACTAGCCACTCCTTGGAAACCCTATGGGGCAGTTTACTCTGTCCTGTAGGGTGACTATGAGTTGGAATCGACCAGACGGCACCTAATAACAATAATTCTAAATAGATAAGCACTTGTTTTTGAAAATGTTCTTTTAAGTAGTTGTAAATATTTTCTTTGAAAACGTAATTATTTTCTGGTAAATTCTTTATTGAGAGTGCAATCAAACATGCTTAAATTATAGATTCCAGACTGAAGAGGTTTTTACTGTAGTTAGTCCCGGGAATTTTACTGAATCATGTGTTGTGGAGGAAGTTATTTCACAATGAACCCAGGAGGTTTGGCCATTGTTCCAAAGTCCTCTTCCTCATTTGTACTTCTGCATTTTACCTGCTCATACACAATTAGGTATATCATGGTGAAATATTGTAAGTTCACAGTTTGAACTCTCTAGGCCTGTCAAATCAGGAATGATAGTATCTGTCATAAGCAGCGTATCTATTTCCATCTCACGACTCATCTTTCCTTTTAAGTGGTCTACTTTCTGGAATGTATGCCTGCTGTTCGAGTCACTTGTTCTGTGTGGTGAAAATGATGCCATATGCTAAGGCCTGTAATGATTCAAAAGCATTAAAGCAGGCAGAAGTGATGGTGGAGGGATCGCTGGGGGCCTCCTGGTGCTCGGTGCTGAATAGGCTGTCTGTAATTATTCATGCACTCCACGAATATTCATCAGGAACTGACTATGTGCTGGGTGCTGTGCTGCTGCTTGAAAAACTTCAGTTTTTCTCCAGCGAGGTCAGTATTTTTACCCCATTTTACAGTCAAGAAATCCAAGGTAGAAGAAGTTAGGTTGCCCACAGTCACATAGCTCGATAAGTGGTGGAGGCAAGTTTCGAATCCAGGTCTGATTGATTCTGAAGCTCATGCTCTTTAGGGGACATAGGGGGTTGAGTGGTAGAATTCTCACCTTGCATGCAGGAGACCCGGTTTGATTCCTTTAGGTAGCCAGTGGAGGCCTGCATGTTCCTGTGATGCTGAACAGGTTTCAGCAGAGCTTCCAGACCAAGACAGACTAGGAAGAAAGGTCTGGCTGTCTACTTCCAAAAACGCAGCCAGTGAAAACCCTGTGGATCACAATGGTCTGATCCGCAGCCAATCACGGGGATGGTGCCGGGCCAGTGGCATTTCATTCCATTCCATTGAGCTTGGGGTCACCATGAGTCGGGGCCAATTTGATGGCAGCTGTAGCAACAACAGCCTTCCTCTTTAATTCTGTGGAACAAAGATATTCTCATATGTGACATTCTGATTATAGAGGTGGATGTTTCTTCTTTCAGACTGAATTTTTGAATACCTTAAAAAAGGGTTTTGTAAATCAATGATAGATACAATGTAGGTAAAATTTTCCAGTATATCTCTTTTTCTTAAACAAAGCAGACTGTTGTGTAGTTGTGATGTGAATTTTTTTTTTTTTTTTTTAATAGCAAATGACAAAGTTCTCTCCTGGACACTAGTCACAAGCCAAGCCTTCGACACTGCATGGAGGATATTGAAGGGGTCCATGACGTTGTCAGCCTCGTTCCTGCTGGCCACCCTCTGCTACTTCAGAGGGCTGTATTTATACTTAGGGCATCGACTGAAATGGTAGTTTATTGTATCATCTTTCAATTTCAAAAATGCCCTTGCCATTCAAAGTAGAATTTTGATACCGTTGTTCCTTTTGTCTTTCAGGTGGATTGGATATCTGCAGAGAAAGTTTAAAAGTAAATATTTTCATGTGTGTGTTTCCTTATATTTAAGATGTGGAGAGAGCTCAAGAAGGGAGAGGAAAGGGAAAATTAACTGCCTTTGATTTTTTGTTTGGTCCAGAGAACCTCAGCGTGGAGGCGGAAGTTGATTTGCTCAGTTATTGTGCAAGAGAATGGAAAGGAGAGACGCCCCATGCCAAGCTGATGAAGAAGGTGTGTCTATGGAAGAACATAGAATTTTTCCATAAAAATCCAGAGAGAAACAGACGTTCTATTCTGCTTTACTAAATCTAAAGATCAGCTAAACCAAGTGTGATACAAGCAACCACCATGGCTCTAATTTCAGTGGCCAAAGTTAGACCTTGGCTTCGGGCCATTTACCCGGAGCTAGCTCCTTGGAGGACTAGGTGAAGTAGGTGTGTAGTTTGGGAGACTTAGTGTTGCAGCTCTTCTCAGCCCTCTGCTGGCGGGGCCTGTTACACTTCTGCACACACAGTGGAGACTTCTGTCCTTGAAGGGACCAGGCACCTTGATATAAAATATTTTGAGGATTTTTAGAATTCTCTGTCAGACCAGTCTTGGTAAATATTCCCAGTAGTGCAGCCCAACTTTGTCGCTTGCAAAAGCAAAACAAAAGGGTATGTTTAAAGTACCTCCTTAAACCAAAAAAAAAACCAAACCTGTTGCCGTCAAGTCGATTCTGACTCATTGTGACCCTATAGGACAGAGTAGAACTGCCCCATGGGGTTTCCAAAGAGCGGCTGGTGGGTTTGAACTGCCAACCTTTTGGTTAGCAGACGAGCTCTTAAACACTCCACCACCAGGACTCCTTAACACGGTCTTAGAAGTACATGGTATTTTTCCCTGTGGTCAAGTTGCACCCATGACCTCCCGAAAATGATATTCCATATTCTGGGCTTCCAGGCCTTTATTGTCTAAAATAGCACGACTTGGACTATCCACAAGAGTCGCTTTAAAATTACACACAGTCATAAACCATAATTTACAATTGTTTTTGTTTCTGTTGTCCACCTCAGTTGGGAGTAACACCTCACTGAAAATACAGTGAACCCTCTTTATTGTCTTAGCCCATGGAATTATAAAACAAGTATTTTTCTTTTTGTGCTAATAGGCTTATGAGGAGCTGTTTTGGCGGCATCATATTAAATGCGTTCGACAAGTAAAACGAGATAACTATGATGCACTAAGATCCGTGTTATTTCAGATATTCAGCCAGGGCCTCTCTTTTCCATCCTGGATGAAAGAAAAAGACATTGTTAAGGTATGTATGCCTGGTACATGGGAAATGTCAGGATGGTGATGACTGCAACACAGAAGCTCTGGATCTTCTGTGGGCTCCTTTACTGAGGGCAGAATGAGGTTTGATGTACTCAGGGTATGGTGAGGTTGAAGGAACTTTGAGAGGTCATTTAACCCAATCCTCTCTCTTCTAAGTTCACAAATAAACCATCTCAGAAAGGTAGCCATACTCAGCTTTTTGTTTGTTTTTCAATACCCCCATCTCTTCTTGAGAAGGGTATCCATTCTTCATAAGTCAGGTGATTCAGTAAAGTTTACATTTTTACTTTATAGAAATATATGAATTTTGACTAACATACAGTTGTGTAAACTCCCCTCTCTCAAGGATTTCCTCATATCCTTTGTAGTCAACCTTTTTTCCAAGCCCCAGCCCATGGTGACCACTGATATGTTTCCTGTCCCTATAGTTTTGTCTTTGCAAGAGTGTCATATAAATGGAATCATACAATATGTAGCCTTTTAAGTCTGGCCTTTCACTTAGCATAATGCATTTCCAATTCATCCATGTTGTTCTATGAATTTGTAGTTTATTCCTTTTTATTGCTGAGTGGTATTTCTTTACATGAATGTACACAGCTTGTTTATCCATTCACCGGTTGAAGGATAACTGGATTGTTTCCAATTTTTGGCTGTTGTGAATAAAACTTATCAATATTCACAGGATTTTTTAAAAATAGTATTTTTTTGTATTTTCAGAGGAAGTGTACACAGCAAAACAGGCTCCCATTCAACAATTTCTACACATATTGTTCAATGACATTGTTTACATTCTTCACATTGTATCATCATTCTCATTATTTCCATCCTAGTTGTTGTGTTCACAAACAGGATGTTGTGAACCTAAGTTTTTATTTCTTTTGGGTAAATACCTACAAGTGGGATTGCTGGGTCATATAGTAGGTGTAGTTTAACTTTATAAGAAACTGCCAAACTGTTTTCCAAAGTGGCTTTACCATTTTCCATTCCCACCAGCAAAGGATGAGAGTTCCAGTTGCTCTGCATCCTTGCCAGCATTTGGTATTGTTGGCTTTTTGTTTACTTAAGCCTTTCTAATAAGTGTGCATTGGTATGCTTGTGGTTTTAATTTGCATTTCCCTAATAAGTGATGGTGTTGAGCGTTTTTTCATGTGCTTATTTGCCATCCGTATTATTGTCTTGGGGGAATTACCTGATGTTATGCCCATTTTTTATTGAGTTGTTTTCTTATTATTGAATGAGTTTTGAGAGTTTTTATACATTCCGAATACAAGTGCTTTATCAATATGTGATTTGCACATATTTTCTCCTTCCGTAGCTTGTGTTTTCATTGTCTTCACAGTGTAAAAACAGTAAATTTTAATGCATAACCTGAGTTTTTATTTCAAAATGCAGTATGCTGATCTAGAATGTACATTTAAGAATAGAGGGTCAAGGAAATAAAGTATATGCACCTATATAACTATATGTATTCTATGACCTTGACATTTCTTATTTAGAACTGTTTTCATTAGTTCAGTTTTATCTAGCAAATATTTGTCAAATGTGTGCAGTGTGCTAGCATGCTGCTACCTGCTGAGGACAAGGAATATAACATCATTTATAATATGTACTATAGATAGGTATGTGTTTTGCAAGGTTGTAATTGGATCCAGCAATAAATTTTTGGTTTTGTATTATGTAAAATGTAACAGAGGCCCTAGTTCAAGATTCTTAGATGGAAGAATGTATTAGATGCCTGTGATGGACCATTATCTTATTTAATCCTAGCAAGAGCCCTGTAAAATGGGTATTATCCTTAATTTACAGTTAAGGATGAAGCTGAGAGGCTGAGTAATCCATGCTGGTTAAATCATCTCTCAGCTGGTGAGGGACAGAGCCAGGTTGGAACACCTGAGTGCATAATTCTAAAATCCACATGTTTCCTGATGGGCTATAATGCTCTAACACTGCTTGGTTAAAAATAATTTGTAAAGGGTTATGTCTAGGGAATTTTGGGAAATATTATATCCAAAAAGATAGTTTCTATGGACATAATCTTTTATATTTAGATTTTCATCACTGGAGTGTACTGTCACAGTATAGGGAGAGCAATTAGGGTCACATAACAAAGTATGTATAAATTTTTGTATGAAAGACTAACTTGAATTGTAAACTTTCACTTAAAGTACAACAATAAAAAAATAATAAAATGAAAAGATTTTCATCACTTGTGAAATTGGGAAGTAGGAAGATGATTTACAAATCACTTAATCCACGAATCTAAAAAAAAAAAAAAAACCTGTATACTTTTCACCTACCTTTTGTTGTCTTTTTTTAAAAGAAGATTGCTAAATGGGATAAGATTAGGAGTTTTGACATATTCTGAATTGTGTGTAATACACGTGGAGATACTAACATTGCTGACATCGACTTCCTTTTTTAAGCTTCCTGAAAAACTGCTCTTTTCGCAAGGTTGTAATTGGATCCAGCAATACAGTTTTGGTCCAGAGAAATATACAGGTTCAAATGTGTTTGGAAAATTACGTAAATATGTGGAATTATTGAAAACTCAGGTGAGTGTTTAGGGGGGAAAAGAGACTAGGAATGAAAACATACATCCCAAAGGTAGCCACGTGCCTCTAAAGTTGACATATCCCTTTATGTTAGGTAAGTAGGGACACAGGCTGGAAATTCTAGTAACTGATTTTGCCTTTCCTTGCATGTCTTTCTCCTACCAGGTAATGAACTGGAGCAACATTGTTTTACATGATAATTAAGCTCCTTATGGGTTAAGAAGGCTTTTCTGGCCTCAAAACTTTAATAATCACGTACTTTTGTTTCCCCAGAAAAATGTGGTGCATGCTCCAGACAAGGTGCTTAGAAATGCCCTTTTGGAACACACCTTGTTAATAGCTCAGCAACTGCACAGATGCCATCATTTGACTAAGAGTTTTCCCTGCCATTTAATACAGATGCAGATTTTGGGCTTCCAGAATTGATCCTGGGCCTAGCACTTACTTGCTGGGTTATCTTGGGAAATACCTTAACTTTTGGGCCATAGTTTTCTTATCTGTAAAACTGAAATATGAATAGTATGTGCCCTGCAGAGTCTGTGGGTGATGCAAATGGTGAACACGCTCAGCAGCTAACCAAGTTAGAGTCACCTCAGAGGAGCCTTGGAAGAAGGGCCTGGTTATCCCAAAAATTCAGCCATCGAAAACCCTATGGAGCATAGTTCTACTCTGACATACATGGGGTCATCATGAGTCGGAGTTGACTCAGTGGCAACCAATTCTGGTTGGTTATCTACCCTGTACAGTTATTGTGAGGATTCACTGCATGCTGATACATAGGAGCTTGTACATGTTGAGTGCTTCAAGCTGTGCCTGGCGCATTGTGAGTGTTAAAGAGTGCTAGCTCTCTTTTGTGCTGGAATATCCTTTGTATAACCAAGTATCTTAAGCAATTCTAGGGAAGTAACTTGCTTAGTATCATATCCAGTAAGTGGTACATTTAAAAAATATTCTATTTAAACCAGTTTGTTATTGTAAAAGTAACATGTACTTATGGTTTTAAAAAAAATCAAACAGTGCCAAAAGATAGTAAGTGAAGAGTTAAAGCTACATGCCCCTCTGTGGATCTTTGGTTTATGTTATAAGTACTTGAAAATGTATGCCATTTACCCTTCTAAATTTCACTTTTACATCTCTGTTTTTAGTGGACTGAATTTAGTGGGATGAAGGATTATCATAAGAGAGGAAGCATGTGCAACATGCTTTTTTCTGATGCGATTCTGGAATACAGACTTTATGAAGCTTTAAAATTCATCATGTTATATCAAGTCACTGAAGTTTATGAACAAATGAAGGCTAAAAAAGTCATTCCCAGCCTTTTTAGCCTGCTGTTTTCCAGGGAAACCTCCTCTGATCCTTTGAGCTTCATGATGAATCACCTGAATTCTGTAGGCGACACGTGTGGTTTAGAGCGGGTGAGTGGTGCAGAAGAATCGTGAGCATTGGATTAAGGATGGCATTGGTAAAACGTGAACACTTCACTCTCAGCAGTGATAAAGCCAACTGCAAAGAGGTGGCCGATTAATATTGTTGTTGTTGCTAGTTGCAGTCCAGCTGGCTCCCACACATGGCAATCCCACTTATGACAGAACAAAATGTTGCCCAGGCCTGCATCACCTTCATGATCGTTGGTATTTTTGAGCCCATTGTTGCGGCGGCCACTGTGTCAATCCATTGGTTGATATTAATGCCCCACCAGTGAAGAAAAGAGGAGTCATAAGCCTCACTGTGGTGTGGGTGGCCGTGTGTGTCTCTAGACCAGTGCCCTATGTCTCTCTGAGCCCCAGTTCTGGGTGCCTGGGTGACCATTTGCACTTAGCTGTTAACCAGGAAGAAGTCTATTGGGAAAACAAGACAATGTATGGGAAAGCATTTGGTTAATCACTGCAGATAAGTAGATATTATTAAAATGTTTTAAATCCAGAAAATGCTGTTATTCCCTTGGAAAAGGATTTCTTTTCGCTTTCCTAGGAGGTGAACAAAATTATCTGACATATTTTTATACAAATTGATTTAAGATGATCTAAAGCTAGTTGGAAAACAGTGTCATTTTTATTGTGAGCACTGTTTATTTTTCATTAAAATCTTTTTTCAGAGAACTTTTTTCCTTTGATTTTTTGATTTTTTTTTTCTAGACTACTAGAGAGATATTGCTACACTTGCCCCCTTTCTTCCAGTAATGGACATTTGTTCCTAACCCTGCCCACTCAGTGGCTTATGTGTGGGTCGTAAACAAGTAGATTATTTCATAAACTGCAGAAGAACACTCTTCCCCCGCTGTGGTGGGAGGGCAGGAATTTGAAAATGTGTATTTGTGACCTTCCTTTCATCTCATCCCCAGATTGATATGTTTATACTTGGATACTCCCTTGAAGTAAAGATAAAAGTATTCAGACTGTTCAAGTTCAACTCCAGGGACTTTGAAGTCTGCTACCCAGAGCAGCCTCTCCGGGAGTGGCCGGAGATCTCCCTGCTGACCGAGAATGACCACCACTATCTCATCCCCGTCTTCTAAGTCTGCCATGAGTGGGCACCAGCTCTTGCCAGGGCCAGTGGTCATGCTTGCACGGAGAGTATTTCTGGAAAATCAAAGCTAGTGTTTCAGCCACTGAAGGGACTGGAACGCCTTTCTCTGGAATTACAGGTACACGGGGACAGAGCCGTGTGCGGATGGTTTTTCAGTGATTTCCTGCAAAGCAACTGCACTGATACTTATGGGTTGGTGGTTTGACCTTGTTCATAAGGGCTCTCTGGTGACATCGCATGACAGCCAGCCTTAAGAGCACCAGGAAGTTTAACGTGGAGCAGCAACAACAGCAGGGAAACAAGCAAGAAGACAACAAGCGGGGAAAAGTGATTAACCTGAAGAGAAAGAATGTCTTTATCTCCAGCCATTACGTTCTTCATTAAGAATCTCCTCTTTGGCGGATTTTGGAGCACCATCAATAGCTCCTTGTTTTGTAAGCATTATCTTCCCAGGAATCTTTGAGGTCTATTGACTTTCTAGAACTACTTGTTTAACTTTAGAATTATGTGTGTAAATATATATATGCGTATATGTGCAGGAACCCTGGTGGCACAGTGGTTAAGCGCTCGGCTGCTAACTGAAAGGTCAGTAGTTCAAACCCACCAACTGCTTCGCAGGAGAAAAATGTGGCAGTCTGCTTCCGTAGCGATTACAGCCTTGGAAACCCTATGGGACAGTTCTTCTCTGTCCGATAGGGTTGCTATGAGTCAGAATCGACTCGACGGCAGTGGGATATATGCATGTATAGTTTTATACACACGCATGCACACACACACACAACCACTACTTACTAACGTTGTACAATTTGTTGTATAGCTCTTTACATTTTTTTGTTGTTGTTGTTGCATCTGGCCATGTGTTTTATATGGATACAAAAGATAAATTCTGTAGATTAAGGCAACTCAATGACGATTATTGAACTATCACAAAAATACTAAACTATGGTGTATCTGATGTGTTTTATATGTGTATATAATGTAGAATCTCATTGTGGTAGGCAGAATAATAGCCCCCCAAAGATGTCTATGTCCTCATTCCCAAAATGTATGAATATGGTAGGTTACCGACAAAGAAGAATTAAAGTTGCAGATGGAATTAAGGTTGGTAATCAGCTGACCTTGAAATAAGGAGCTTATCTGAATTGTCCAAGTGGGCCCAGTGTAATCACAAGGGTCCTTAAAAGTAGAAGAGGGAGTCAGAAGAGAGAGTTAGAGGGAAATGGGAAATATGGAAGAATAATCAGAGAGAAGATCCTAAGCTGCTGGCTTTGAAGATGGAGGAAGGGGGCCACGAGCTAAGGAATGCAGGTAACCTCTAGAAGCTGGAACAGGAAAGAGACAGATTCTCCCCTAGAGCCTCCAGAAAGGAATGCAGCCCTGCCAACACCTTGATTTTAGCTTAGTGAGACTCCTGTAGGAGTAACCTACAGAACTGTAAGATAATAAATGTGAATTAAGTCCCTAAGTTTGTGCTAGTGTGTAACAGCAGCAATAGAAAACTAATATGCTCAGGCCAACTAATGTTTGGTAATCTTTATTTGGAAATACTTTGCTAGTCTATTTTGAATTGCAATAAATACAAAATAATTTTGGAAATCTTGCTAATGACATCCTATTTCAGAGCCCCGAACCCCTTCCTAAGAGTGGTCACTTAGCAGTGTGTCTGGCACTAATGTTTCCCCACCTTTCCATATTGCTTCTACTATAAATAAATAAGAGGTTTATTGAATGTTGTGGTGTATGAAAATAACATTCAGATTCTCTGCAATGGAATTAATCAATTTTATGTACTGCGTAAGCCGGGCATCCAAGAGTGCATTATGCCTACTGCTGTTTAGTTTTCTGGTCGAAGAGTAATGAGCTCAGACTGGGAGCTTTGTTTGCATTACCTTGACAGCCACACAAAATAGGACGTCTTAATGCTCAGAATCGTCTATGGTTTTGCATAAGGGTGGTCACTCAATTGACACTGTTGGAAGTTATCCGCCTTGGTATGTTAGTGACCAGGACAGCCTGATCTCTTCCCTTTCTGTTCAGAAGTAGACATGATTTGAGGACAGCCTGCTGTACTGGATTTTGGCTCAGGTTGAGCTGTCCAGGGTACCTACCTGGTCATTCGTATATTACCACCTCACCTTGGATCTCCTCACCCAATGTAATTATTTCCACATCAAGCCAGGACTGAGAGGAAATAACTTTTTCATAGGGATTGGTCCTATCGTAAGTCACAGGGCCTTTCAAGCCATTATGCTTATCCCTAACTGTGTGTGTGGGGATGGGGGGAGGCACGGGGCGGAGAGTAAGAATTCTTTAGAGGGTCAAGACCAACTTGTATGTAAAAAGGTCTTTTCAGTACAACAAAAGTGAAAGTGAAAAGAAAACATTTAAATAGCTGCTAGGTTTGGAAAGTCTGTCAGTTTCTTGTAAGGTGGTCGCTTGTGTGTTGCTGTGATGCTGGAAGCTGTGCTACTGGTTTTTCAAATACCAGCAGGGTCACCCATGGGGGACAGGTTTCAGCAGAGCTTCCAGACTACGACAGACTAGGAAGAAAGGCCTAGAAATATACTTCTGAAAATTAGCCAGTGAAAACCCTATGGATCCCAACGGAATATTGTCCGATATAGTGCTGGAAGATGAGCGCCCTGGTTTGGAAGGCACTCACAACACGGAGTGGCCACAGCAGTGGACTCAAGCATACCAGCGATCATGAAAATGCTGCAAGACCAGGCAGCGTTTTGTGTCGTACACGGGGAAGTCATAGTTGGAGCCAACTCAACAACAACATGTTTTGGAAAAGTTTTAAGACAACGTTTCTAGGGAGGAGGTACTGGTATTTTTTGTCTTTTTATTATTACTGTTCAGTTTTGTAATGAATCTAACAAACTAATAAGCCAGGAGGAACTTCGTGTAACTAAGCACTTTTAAATGCCAACAATAAATTGAAAACACATGTACCATACGATGCCAACATTTAAATGTCTTTTTCTAACCTTATGTGTTTTAAGTGATGAGAGAAATAGCAAAAATGAAAACATATGCCTTTATCCTTTTCTGATTCTAGAATACGTTTTCTGGAATTTTGGCCATGTGTGTACCTACTGTGGGGTTGTATGAATAGTAGTACAGGCTGACTTTTTCCACAGGAGGCAAGTTTACTTTCCCACCATGTACCTGGATTTATTTTTCACACTATATCACACCCTTCTAATTTTCGTTTCTTCTCCAGGCTTAAAAGATCCCCGTGGAAGAAGTCCAGTATAAGGGAGGGTTAGATGACCAAATGGATCAGGCAAATCATGTTTTACTTCATCTCCAAAGCAAAGAAATAACTGTAGGTGGCTTCTGGTTTCATCCTAGCAACACTATAATTCTGAAAGGTCTCTAGGAAACTGTGTTAATTCAGGGCCACCTTGGTGACTTGAGCTGCTTGAATATGGGCCTTCCCAGTCCAGAACCAATCATTTCCACCCACGCAGGAGCCAGGTGAAAGCCCAGACTGCGCTGGTGTAGGGCAGACCGAGCCTCCAGGAGAGCACAGCACGGGTCAGGGTCATCTGCATTCATTTTTCCAAGGACTTGCCTGCAAATGGATTTTGGGTAGAAATGTTTATGTTCTTGTTCTAAGGGAGATGTTTTCATATTTTAGTGCGACCAAAGGAAGATAATTTTAATTTTGTCCAAGCTGGTCTTAAAGAGGGAAAAAAATCTAATTTTTCTGAAAACTCTGAGGATGTTAGGAATTCCACATCAAAAAAGGTAAATGCTTTTTGATTTATAACTAGTCTGATTTGTGTAGATCTTTACAGAATAAGAACCCCCAAACCCACTGCAATCTATTCTGACTCTCAGCAACACTATAGGACAGAGTAGAACTGCCCCATAGGGTTTCCAAGGCTGTAACCTTTATGGAAGCAGACTGCCATGTTTTTCTCCTATGGAGTGGCTGGTGGGTTTGAGTTGATGATCTTTCAGTCAGTAACCGAGCACTTAATCACTGTGCCACCACGGCTCCTTTAGAGTATGAATAGAGATGACTAATTCCAGAATTACAAGTTTTCTCTTAAATAGCCAATTCCTCAAACTATATGATTTGGTTTACAAGAATGTATTTCACACTGCTTAACAAGATTAGTTACTTTGTAAAATCTAAAAATACATATATTAGATTAATTTTTTTGGTTCTAAAATTTTAATTGCCTATTGGATTGTTTGTCATCAGTTGAGTATTATTTAATTATCTTATAAATATGTATTATAAAAAGTTAGCTAAACTTTTCTCTGTAGCCATTCAGTTTCCTTCGAATCTTATTTTTTGTTCACAGCATTTGTTTTAAAGCTGAACATAGAGTTAAGTGGGTCCAACCATAGAATCACTTCTATGGTATTTGTCTAAAGTAATTGAGACTTCCCTTAATTCATGTCTGTTTTAATCCTGTTAAACTCCAGGAAAATGAAAGCTTACCTGAATTGTATTTATGCTTCATATCAACCTGATTTATGAGTGAATGGAAAACTGTTCACTCACGTATTCAGCAATCCCTGGATGCTGCGGGAGCAGCCAGAGCATACACTGCGTCTGTGCCTTTAAGACCTCAGAATGTGTTTGAGGAAACGAGCTCAGGGTGGAAAGAATGCCCATTGTGGCTCAGGAGTCAGTGTGGGTGTATTCCTGCACATGGCATTTAAAGTTATGTTATCAGCCATTGACTCTGCAAAAATAACATTGTTTTAAAAAAGCAAATTTCTGTGTATAATTGATTGACTGGTCCTTGTAGTCATGCCATTAAGTCTTAGATGTTACTTAAGTTACTTTACTGCCACCAGTATCACTTATTTGCAGTTTAATCAAGAGACTTTCCTAAAATTTAAAAAAAAAAATGCTCGTTCTAAGTATTTTCGTTTTATCCTAGATGTGTTGTAAAACCCATTTCTGTATACGTAGTTTATTTAAAACAGGAATGTGGTATAAGAGGCATTCCTGAAATATAGAAAAATATTGTTTTCTGTTGAAATAGTGTATTTGTAGACAAAGACTATTTCTTGAACCTAATTTATAAAAACTCAGACGGAACATCTAAATAGAGGTTGGTCGTTAAAACTAAGTGTCAGCAGAGCGTCTTCAGATTTTGTTTTGCTTCCCCACAAGCTTGATCAGGTGGAATGTGGTACAAATTTGTAATGCTGGAATGCTTTGGAGTCCCTGGTGCAAACAGTTGTCTTAGTTGTCTAGTGGTGCTATAACAGAAATACCACAAGTGAGTGGCTTTAACAAATTCTTTTCTCGCAGTGTAGGAGACTAGAAGTCTGAATTCAGAGCGCTGGCTCTAGGGGAAGGCTTTCTCTCTCTGTCAGCTCTAGGGGAAGGTCCTTGTCTCTTCAGCTTGTTTCCAGATTCCTTGAAGATCTCCATGTGGCTTGGCATCAGTCTTCCCCCATCTCTTTTATATCTCAAAAGAGATTGAATCAAGATATGCTCTACACTAATCCTGCCTCATTAACATAACAAAGAAAATCCATTCTCAAAAAGGATTGTAACCACAGGCATAGAGGTTAGGATTTATAACACATATTTTTTGGGGACATAATTCAGTCTATAACACAGTTAATGTGCTCTGCTGCTATCCAAAAATTAGAGGTGCCTTGGAAGAAAGGCCTGACAATCTATTTCCAAAAAATCAGCCATCGATAACCCTGTGTAGTATAGTTCTAGTCTGTCACACATGGGGTCGACCTGAGTCAGAGTGGATTCTATGGCAACTGGTTTTTTAGAATGCATTATAAACTGTGTAACTTGACTGCACTGAACTTCACGATGTTGTTGTTAGGTGCCATCAAGACAGTTCCAACTCATAGCGACACTGTGTACAGCAGAATGAAACACTCCCTGGTCCTGCGCCATCCTCGCAACCATTGCTGTATTTGAGAACATTGTTGCAGCCACTGGGTCAGTCCATCTCGTTGAGGGTCTTCCTCTTTTTCGTTGACATTCATTTTACCGAGCATAATGTCCTTCTCCAGGGGCTGGTCCCTCCTGATACCATGTACAAAGTATATATGACTAAGTCTCGCCATCCTCCCTTGTAAGGAACGTTCTGGCTGTACTTCTTCCAAGACACATTTGTTCTTTTGGCAGTCCATGGTATAATAAATATTCTTTGCCAATACCACAATTCAAAGGTACCTTGCCTATTCACTGTGCAGCTTTCACATGCATATGAGCAGATTGAAAATACCATGGCTTGGGTTAGGAGCACCTTAGTCCTCAAGGTGACATCTTTGCTTTTTAACACTTTGAAGAGGTCTTCTGCAGCAGATTTGCCCAATACATTACGTCGTTTGATTTCTTGACTGCTGCTTCCATGGGCATTGATTGTGGATCCAAGCAAAATGAAATCCTTGACAGCTGCAGTGTTTTCTCCGTTTATCATGATGTTGCTTATTGGTCCAGTTGTGAGGATTTTTGTTTTCTTTATGTTGAGGTGTAACCCATACTGAAGGCTGTAGTCTTTGATCTTCATCAGTAAGTGCTTCAGGTCCTCTTCACTTTCACCAAGCAGGGCTGTGTCATCTGCATATTACAAGTTGTTGATAAGTCTTCCTCCAATCCTGATTTTTTTTCATATTGTCCAGTTTCTCAGATTATTTGCTCAGTGTGCAGATTGAATGGAGCCCTGGTGGCACAGTGGTTAAGAGCTCAGGCTGCTAACAAAAGACTGGCAATTTGAATTGACCAGCCACTCCTTGGAAACCCTAGGAGGCAGTTCTGTTCTGTCCTACAGGGTTGTTATGAGTCGGCATCAGCTCGACGGCAATGGGTATACAGATTGCCTAAGTGTGGTGAAAGGATACAATGCTGATGCACATCTTTCCTTATTTTAAACTGCTCAGTATCCCCTTGTTCTGTTCGAACGACTGCCTCTCGGTCTATGTACAGGTTCCGCATGAGTACAATTAAGTGTTCTGGAATTCTCATTCTTCACAATGTTATTCATTATTTGTTATGATCCACACAGTCGAATGTTTCTCCATAGTCAATAAACATCTTTCTGATGTTCTTTGCTGTCAGCCAAGATCCATCTGACATCAGCAATGATATCTCTTGTTCCACATTTTCTTCTGAATCTGGCTTGAATTTCTGGCAGTTCCCTGTCAATGTACTCCTGCAACCCTTTTTGAATTATCTTCAGCAAAACTTTACTTGAGTGTGATATTAATGATATTGTTTGATAATTTCCACATTCTGTTGGATCACTTTTCTTTGGAATGCGCACACAAATATGGATCTCTTCCAGTCAGTTGGCCAGGTAGCTGTCTTCCAAATTTCTTGGCATAAATGAGTGAGCACTTCCAGCGCTGCATCCGTTTCTTGAAACATCTCAGTTGGTATCCCATCAATTCCTGGAGGCTTGTTTTTCACCAGTGCCTTCAGTGCAGCTTGGACTTCTTCCTTCAATACCATGGATTCTTTATTATATGCTGCCTCCTGAAATGTTTGAACATTGACCAGTTCTTTTTGGTACAGTGGCTGTGTATTCCTTCCATCTTCTTTTGATGCTTCCTGCATCATTCAGTCTTTTGCCCATGGAATCCTTCAGTATTGCAACTCGAGGCTTGAATTTTTTCTTCAGTTCTTTCAGCTTGATAAATGCCAAGTGTGTTCGTCCCTTTTGGTTTTCTAACTCCAGGTCTTCACACATGTCATTATAATACTTTACTTTGTCTTTGTGTGCTTCCCTTTGAAATCTTCGGTTCGTTCTTTTACGTCATCATTTCTTCCATTTGCTTTAGCTACTCTTCTATTCAAGAGCAAGTTTCAGAGTCTCTTCTGACATCCATTTTGGTCTTTTCTTTCTTTCCTGTCTTTTTAATGTCCTCTTGCTTTCTTTATGTATGATTTCCTTGATGTTATTCCACAACTCATCTGATGTTTGGTCGTTAGTGTTCAATGCATCAAATCTATTCTTGAGATGGTCTCCAAATTCAGGTGGGATATACTCAAGGTCATATTTTGGCTCTCGTAGACTTGTTATGATTTCTTTAGCAATTGATAAGTCTGTTCTGCAGTGGGCCCCTGGCCTTATTCTGAGTAATAATATTGAGCTTCTCCATCATCTCTTTCCACAGATGTAGTTGATTTGATCCTGTGTTTTCCATCTGGTAAGGTTCACATGTACAGTTGCCATTTGTATTGTTGAAAAAAGATAATTCCAATGAATAGGTCATTGGTCTTGCAACAGACTGCAGAAGTTGGTAAAAATCTTCAATTTTTTCATCTTTGGCATTAGTGGTAGGTGAGTAAATTTGATAAATATTTGTTATTAATTGGTCTTCCTTGTAGGCATATGGATATTATCACTGATAAGGTTGTCTTGATATGTTTACCTTATGATACATCAGCAAATTTATTGGGGCAGATACAGAAGCCTGAAGAGGGACCAGTCCCTGGAGAAGGACATCATGCTTGGTAAAGTATACAGTCATTGAAAAAGAGGAAGACTATCTTAGTTATCTAGTGCTGCCATAACAGAAATAGCACAAGTGTATGGTTTTAACAAGAGAAGTTTATTTCCTCACAGTCAAAGTAGGCTAAAAGTCCAGATTCAGGGCATCAGCTCCAGGGGAAGGCTTTTTCTCTCTGTTGGCTTTCTCATCAATGTTCCCCCAGACTAGGAGCTTCTTGGCTCAGGGACCCCAGTCCAAAGGATGCGCTCTGCTCCCGGCACTGCTTTCTTGATGGTATGAGGTCCCCCTGTCTCACTGCTCACTTCTATATCTCACGAGACTGCCTCAGGACACAATCCAGTCTTGTAGATCCAATCCTGCCTTACTAACACAACTGCCACCCATCCTCCCTCATTAACACCATAGAGGCAGGATTTACAACATATAGGAAAATCACACAGTACCAGGAATCATGGCCCAGCCAAACTGATATACACATTTTGAGGGGACATAATTCAAACCATGACAAAGACCCTTAACAAGGTGGATTGACAAGTGTCTTGAATAATGGGCTCAAGCATAACAACGATTGTGAGGATGACACAGGACCAGGGAGTGTTTCGTTCTGTTGTACACAGGGTCACTATGAGTTGGAACCAACTCAACCGCACCTAACAACAACAAAGAAGCCTGAGACTTTCTTGGCTCTATTTCCTGTTATTATTACCGTCTCCAAAGACAAAATCTGGGGAGCAACTTTGGAACTACTTGTAGTACTTTGTCAGGTGTCTGCTTCTGTCCTCGCTTGGCGGGCACACTGACTTCCTGTGGATGCTGACTCTTCTGCTGGACTGTGAGCTTCACAGGAAGGACCTGGGGCAGGGCAAAGAGAAGCATGCAGTGCAAGCCGACTGATGAGCACGAAGAACTCAAGAGCTGCTTGAGTCCTCTGGAAATTTCAGAGAGAGTCTGATTCCAAGTAGATACATTCATGACTGCCTTAAATAAAGAAGGAGCAGATACGAAGGGCTGTGGGGTGAAAACTGTTATAAAACGGTCTCAGTGTCTTTCTCTTATCTGAAGCTACATTTAGTTATAGGTAAATATGCTCAATAGATTAAAAGAAAAACTCAGCACTGATAGATATTTTATCTATGTTTAAGTCTTTAGACTGCAAATTGTAGATGAGTAAAATTAGTATTTCCACTTGATTTACATTTCACCAGGTAATAATGGAATGCTTCAGTCTTCTTGTGAGACCAATTATATTAGTAGTTGCATTTTTGTCTGCTCCTCCTATATGCTTTTACAAGTACAAGCAAATTGAAAATGTACTCTATACTTAGAGGAAAAGGAGACACCTAAGATTCTCTCTTTTCAGAGCAGAAAGTAAAGTGTCTTTTTCCCTTTGAATATTGTGATTGTTGTTAATATCTGTTGAGTCAGCTCTGACTCACATGCTTATGTGCAACAGAATGAAACATTGCCTGGTCCTGTGCCATTCCTGTGCCATCTTCATGATTGTTGGTATGTTTGAGTCCATCGTTGGGTTATTGTGTCAGTCCATCTCATGGAGGATTTCCCTTGTTTTTCAGTGACCCTCTACTTTACCAACCGTGACCTCCTTTTCTAGTGATTGGTCTTTCCTGATGACCTGTCCAAAGTTAAGACAAAGTCTCGCCACCCTCGCTTGTGGTACAGCAGTGTTTTTCAGACGATCCATGGTGAGAGACAAATTTTTAAAATTTCCACTCCTTTGCAGACTGATACTTTTGTGAAATATAATAAATATTGCACTGAGGTGAAATTGCTATGCAAGTTTCTAAATGCTGTCTCTCTATTTCTGTTAACAAACAGTTTGCAACTGGGCACTGGTTTACAGACCTCACCATAGGAGCACTGAAACATGAGTTTCAGGCAGTAATCAACAGGTTCTGATGTTATTTAGCTGGATGTTTGAGATTTTGCCCAAAGAGGGGGGCACTGCTTTATTTGTGATTCTTGGTCCAACAAAGGCCACCGTGTGGGGTTGTGCAGTGTGTGCCCTGCTCAGGGGACCCGACTGAGGAGCTAACGTCTCCTTTCCAAGCCATAGGCCCTTCAAGGAGGGGACATCCATGGCCCAAGTGGAAGGAATGTCTTTTTCTACCAATAAAGGCCTGTGCCAGTGGGGACACCTTTTCCTAATTTGCATGAAGGCCTGTTTGACAGGGCCCTCAGATCATCCACCGAATAGTCCCACTACAAAGGAGCACAATTGGCAGTGAGGCGATAGTTTCTTGAGAAGGCTTTCACGGGCCACTACGCTCAGTCCCTGAGAAGAAACCTGCAAGGAGTAAGGTTTTTGTTGGTTTGTTTGTGTTTTCACCTCAGTTTAATGTCACAGTTCTGTGTACTTAAGAAAACCATCCATCATCATTTTTTTCTTTCCTGAGTTTTCCTTCCTTGAAAGAGGGCACGTGGGTCTTGTGTATCGTTATGACTAGAACAGTGCTCACATCAATACCAGCTGCAAGGTGATAATGAGAGCCAGGCTCAGCCGTTACTTCCAAAACAGGCAAAGAATCTATAGTGGGTGATTATTTCCCTGAAGTTTCTTTTTTCTTTTTTTTCAACCAGGACTTCCGGAGAACAAGTTTTTTTAAATGTAGTCCTGGAGAAAGAAGCTTCCTGAAGTTAATGATACTCTGAAACATTCATCAAGTCAGTGTAGCCTGTAAAATGACATTAGAGGCCAAAGCAAGTTTTGCTAACATTGTATCCTTAGTGTGGTTAATATTAACCAGGGACATTTGAGTTCACCCCGAAACAAGTTCTTAGACAAATACAGCTTGGGAAAGAATATGATTTAGTTGAGTCATGAATGAGCAGGACCTAGAAATACTTCACTGTGTTCTGCTGCCTGTGGCAGAGGCTGCCCTCATCTACCAAGCTGCACTGCCTCAGCTGTGCACAACCTCTGTGCTCCATGTTCCAGATTGGAGACTGCATGTAGGGTCAGGCCAGGGGGGCAAACAGGAAGCTAGGTCAAGCGCTTGGCAGCCTGAGTTTGCACAGCTGCCAGGAACACTTGTGTTCCATCTCAGAGATTTCTCCAAGTTGGGAACACAGAAGCATCTGACCCAGGTGCCCAGCTGAAACTAGGAAAATGAGGGTCTTAGAGGCTCATCATCAGTAACCAAAAACAGTTGCCATCAAGTTGGCTCCAACTCATGTCAATCCCACGTGTATCAGAGTAGGACTAGACTCCATAGGCTTTTCAGTGGCTGCCTTGTAAGAGGTAGATTGATAGGCTTTCTTCTGAGGTGCCACTGGGTGGACTTGAACCACCAACCTTCGTTTAGCAGCTGATCACACTGACCATTTGCACCATCCAGGGACACCCTCATCACCAATACAGAGGGAGATGTCTGATGGTGGGGAGTGAGGAAGAGGGCGTTGTTAACAGCTGACTGCACTTACAGATCTCCTCTTACCAGACACTGCCTCAGCGCTTCCCCCAACACATCCACCAGGCCTTGGTTTCCTGGCTGACCTGGAGGATTTGAAAGACAAACACCAACTAATTGACCTTTGCAGGCCTCCTAGATAGTGAGGCGGAAGAGGCAGCACAGGTCAGATGTCTGCCGTGAAGAAGAGCTTTGGCACATTCAGGAATTCCAGTTGTGGGTAGATTTTTATTATGAATGGCAAATGTTTGGGGGCTTAAGTTTCTGTTTCATGATTAGCATGAAATATTGCCTGACCCTAAGTCAAGTCTTGCTACAAATGCAAGAAATAGGAGTTTCTAACAAATACTGGGTCCAGTTTCTAACGTACAAGCCCTTTTGGTTTTGGTGGCAGAAAACCACTGAAGTTAGTTTAATAGGGAGAATCCCACAGACCTGCAGGACAGGAAATACAGCCAGTCCTTGCAGGAAGTGGCCTGGAACCTAGAAAGTCAAGAATTAAGGTTATCAGCTTCATCTCTCACTGTCCACATGGTCTCAACTCAAGACTTCTCTGCCTCACTCTGTACATGTCCTCCCTCTCTCGCTCTCACGCTTTCTCTTTGTCTCTGTGTACCTCCACCCCCGCCTCTCACCCCTCAGCCAACCCTTTGCCTATTCATCTGACATGGAAGGCCGCTCCTACCATGGAAAGGAACTGCACCTCAGTTCACGTTCCTGAGAAGCAGTCTGATTGGCTCAGTCACCCACGTGAACCTCATGGCCATCTCCCTCCAATCATCTGTGGCAGGGCGTAGGGCGTGGGGGCAGGCGGAGGGCCAGCAGCACAGAATCAAAGGTTCTGGGAAGTCTGTGTGAGGGGGACATGCCCCCAACCATGGCTAAGACACTTGAGGTTTTCACAGCTCAGGTACGCCCACAAGCGGCCTTTAATGACGGCAGAGAATCTGGTTGAGGTCAGCACATAATTAAAGCTGACAACCATCCACTTAGCACCCTCACTAATAGAAATCTTAGTTGGTCTATATGCATGCTGGCTGGTGTAGAAATGTGAGGGTAGTGGTCACACAATCACACAAGATTGCCGCCGTGAAGCAGTATTCTCAATGGTCAGGGTAGAAGGGAAAAAAAATTGCACTTGCCCAGAGTAATTCCCCTCACACACAAGTGGTTGTTTTGTTTAAATGGCTAACAAGACAGACGTGCTGTTTTCTAAATGCTGACAAAAGCCCAATGAGCTTTACACTACCATTTTGATGGGAAACTGATCACAGTTCTCTGGTTGTCTAAACCTGACCTAGGGGCATTTTCAGCCACACTTACAGCCTGCAGCTGGTCAACTCCGTTTGCAAAGCATTCTGGCTCCAGTGCTTGAACCTCATATTGCACACGTTGGATTTGTCATTGTTGGCTTCATCCAAGTTCCATGACCATTTCCTTAATTTGTTGTTCTCTTTGTGCTACAGGTAGTGAGTTTACCCGGCAGGGGGAAATGGGCCCCTCCACTCTTGAGCATGGCACAAACGTGAAAGCTGATTGTCTGGAGCCTCGCACACTGAATTCCCAACAGCTCTGTCACAGCTAGCTTTATGTTTACTGGAATTAGATATTGTATTCCCCAAGCCTATTATGATTCTACAGGATACTATATTTATTAAGATACAGCGTGAGGCCAGGGAACAGAGCGAGTTCCCGGACTCTTTGAAGGGTAAACCTGGTAACTGTTCTCGCTGGTCAGCTCCCAAGCGCTGAGCCATTGGGACACAGCCAGCACCGAGTTACCTCTGCTTTCGCTATAAACTGGTAGGTAGAGCTAGAGACTTGATCAGATTCAGGTTCAATTAAAAAAAAACAAAACTACTTCTAAGTGTGTATTCTACTCTCCATCAGGAGGGACAAATGCCATTTTTATGAGATGGTGCACTGATGCTGCACATGCCCAACCCAGTGAATCAAATAGTACCAAGTTCACAAGGGACTCAGATTTCACAGTCATCTGGTGTCCCATGGTCAGATGTTCAGTCTCTACCATAGTCCGAGACAAGAATGATTATCAGAAGAGGAAGGCATGGCTTTGTTCCAAACCCTCAGTGTCTGCATTATGATTTTCCCGTCAGTGCTTGTCCAAGGCTTCATAGAGCATCTCTATCTGCCACGGATGATTTGAGCATCTTTCTGTCTACTGAGTCTTGAGGCCCAGGTGGAAGGGTGGCTTGTGGCTCAGCCTGGCTCTGCTGCAAAGCTTTCTTTTGCTCCAAGACTCACTTAAATCTAGTAGTCTTATTGATTACTCAGTAAATAGGCCAGAGCAGCAAACCAAATGTGAAATACACCTAACAACAGCTGTGTTCTCACCAAATGGCTCTCACCTTAAAGAGGGTGTCTGTCTATTCCCAAGACCCTAGACCTTAGGAATTTCACTGGGGTGGAATTTTTGTGAATTTATTTCCCACCTCTTTGTATGCATGGTGTGGTGGATTAAAAATGTTCATGAATTATTTATAGTTTCTCCCATCAAGAGATGGAATCTCTTGTTCCTGTCCCTTGAATCTGACTGACCTAGTGACTTGCTTTGACCAACAGAATGCAACAGAAGTGATGCTGTGTGATTTCCCAGGCAAGGACCTCAAGAGTGAGGCCATCCTAAACCAGTCAGTCATTTCAGCTTCCATCTGACCACAGGTGCGTGAGTGATCCCAGGTGAGACCAGCAAAAGTGCTCCCCAGTCTACTCACCAACTTGTGAGAGATAATAAATTGTTGTTTAAGCTGCTAAGTTTTGGGATATTTGTTAAGCATCAATTAACTGAAGCAGAAATTGATATTTAGAAGTTGTGCACTGCCTTAACAAAAACCTAAAACATGTGGCATTGGTTCTCTGACCCAAGGAATGAGGGCTATTATTGTAGCAATGACCAAGTGGGAATGCCTGGAACAGCCTTCCCCTGCCAAAATATTACATCCAAAGCAGTGTATTGTTCCAGGGAGAATGGCAGAGATTAGTGCCATCTTCAAAGACTTGAAATGCCATCTTCAAAGACCTAAAACTTACAGGGGTGTGATTTTTATCACATCTTCATTTAATTCTCTGTTTGACCAATGCCCAAGAGGGAAAAACCTTGGAGAGTGATGGTGAATTGTTGTAAGCCTAATCAGGTGATGAGTCCAATTGTAGTTGCTGTTCCAGATGTGTTTTCTTTGCTACATCAAATCAACATAGTCCCTGGCACCTAGTAGGCAGCTATTGAGCTGGCAAGTGCATTTTTCTCATACTGAATTAGTGAAGACCACCAAAAGCAGTTTCTTTCATCTAGCAGGGGAAATAATACCCCTTCACAATGTCAGTTCTATGGCTGTTTGTCGTAATAGAGTCCTCAGAGACTTTGATCAAGTCTCCTTGAGAATATCATGCTAGTTCACTGCGTTGATGGCATCATACCAACTGGGCCTAAAACCAAAAAAGCCAAACCCGTTGCATCAGTTCCAACTCATAGCGACCCCATAGGGCAGAGTAAAACTGCCCCCTAGAGTTTCCAAGGAGCGCCTGGTGGATTCAAACTGCCAGCCTTTTAGTTAAGCAGCTGTAGCACTTAACCACTACACCACTAAGTTTTCCCAGCTGGGCCTGGTGAGCAGGAAATAAACCTTGGTAAGACACCTGCATTCCACAGGCTGGGAGAGAAAATCTGAAAATTCAGTAGTCTGTCTCCCACATCAGTAAAATTTCTAAGATTCCATTCATTTATATGCCAGAATATCCCTTCTGAAGTGAGAGACAAATTGCTGTTATCTTCACCACTATGATTAATAAAATGACACACAATAAATGTGAGAATATTTGAGTTTTAGAGGCAACACATATGCTATTTTAGTGTACTTCTTCGATACATTTACCAAGAAGTGCATACAGCTGCTGATTTTCCTTGGGACCTGGAGCAAGAAAAAGCTTTGCAACAGCTTCAGGCCGTTGTGCATTTGAGATTCATTCATGTTGTTGTGTGTTGTATGTATCTGAGGTTCATTCCTTTTTAATGCTGAGTAGGTACCCATTTTATGGATATACTTCAATTTGTCCATTCACTAAGTGACTAAGGGTCACACTTTAGTAACAGAACTAAACTAGTCCAGAATAGAGGCTGCTCCAGACCCACCCTTAAAAAGCTTTAAAGAAAAGTCTTGAAAAGATCAAACTGATCTGATCTGCCAGTTCTATAGCTGCCTCCCAGAACAAAGTCAAACGCTCTTTAAAGCAAGATAGCCAAGTTCAGACTCTCAATGACCTAACAACTTAATGTTCAGCATTCAATAAAAAATTACTAGATACACCAAAAATGTGACACATAACCAGGGGAGAAAAAAAAAAAATAGAAAAAGACCCACTTTTGATAGAGATTATGCAATTAATATGCAAATATTTTAAAGAAGCTATACAAATACCCTCAGTATGCTCAAGGATCTTTAACATAAACATAATCAGGAGAGATAATAAAGATATTAAAAAAAGCCAAATGGAACTTCTAGAGATGAAAAATATATTATCTGAAATGAAAAATACTCTGGAGAGGATTAACTGCAGTTTAGACATGGAAAAAGAAAATATTAGTGACTTGAAGCTGTAGCAATAGAAGCTATTTAAACTGAGACACAGAAAGAAAAAGATGGGCCAGGGTGGTGGGGGAAGGACCTCAGTGACCTGGGAGTAATATCAGGCAATTTATTATATGTATAATTAGAGTCCCGGAAAAGTGTAAAAGTTGGTGTGGAAAGGGAGCAGACAGAAAAATATTTGAAAAAATAATGATGGGGAAAAGCTTTTTATTTGTTGAAAACTATGACCCCACAGATCCAAGAAGCTTAATGAACCCCAAGGAGGATAAACACACACACACACACACACAAACTATACCAAGGCATACTATAATCAAATTTCTGGAAAACAGTGATCATAAGAAAATCTTAAAATCAGCCAGAGAAAAAAGGCATATGGCGTAGAGGAACAAAAATAAAAGTGAGAGCTGATTTCTTGTCAGAAATTATGCAACCTGGAAGACAATGGAATGCTATCTTTAAATTGCAGAATGAAAATAAATATTCTGCCAACCTAGAATACAATATCCAGCAAAAAAAAAAAAATTCTCTAAAAATGGGGGTGAAGTAAGGGCTCCTTTAGACAAACAAAAGCTGACTTTGTCCCCAACAGACCCGGACTGTAAGTCATGTTAAAAAGGAAGTTATTTAAACAGAAGAATGATGAAGTCAGATGGAAACTTGAATCTACACAGGAATGAAGAGTACAAGAAATGGCAACTGTGTGGGTTAATATAAAATACTTCTATTCTTATATTTTAACTTTTTAAAAGGTAATTGACTATATAAAACAAAAATAAATGCATTGTGGGGCTTGAAGCATATGCCTAAGTTAACTATATGACAGCAATAGAACAAAGGATGAAAGAGGGAAATGGAAGTATACTGTTATATGGTTCTTACTTGTATAACATTCAAATATTATCATTTAAAGTAGATTTGATTAGTTAAGGATGTATATTATAAACATTAGTTCAACTACGAAAAGCTAAAATGTGGAGGTATAGCTAACAAACCAATAGTGGAGATAAAATGACATAATATGGTTTGCGTTTAGCCTGAGGGAAGTTGATTTGTGTTGATGATTTATTTGTAGGTATAAGTATTATACAAATTTTTAATAAATGCAAATTTCATTTTTAGTTTCTCATCTGGAGTGTTTCTATAATGTTTAGAAGCATAGTAAGTACATATTAATCCTTGTGTATTTCTTCTGATGGGACCCTAAAACTGACCAGAAAGAAAATACATTCATAAAATTAAGAAAGAACATGTTCTAAAATATAAATGTTGATGAGTGATGTGAAATGATATGGCGTATTTAAGCCTTGGAAAAAGATATAGCCAGATGGGTGAGTTGGGGAAATCATTAAAAAGCAGAGACTTTTGAGATTCTGAGCACCACAAAAAGAGAATAGCTATCTTTCAAATGGTCTTAGAGTTGAAGAAAGCAATAAATTAATCAGCGAAGGACATGGTAGGGATTAAATTAAGAATCATCATGGAATGAGGCCCATCTTCCAACTTCTCAAAATTTTAGGTGCTACTGTTTGTGCCTGATTAAAATGATGTAATTTCTTTCCTCAGGAACGGAAGTGACTATTACTTTTGGGTTAATGATCCCCAGGAGTCCCATAGAAATGTACTCTGATCTCTTACACAACATTCTTATTTAACTCAGAGTAAAGGAAATAGTAGTTACCGAGAGGTCAAACATGTGCTTTCCACCCTATCCTCTTTATTTTTTTTTTGCCATCATATTTATTTATTTATTTATTTATTTATTTATTTATTTATATTTTATTGTACTTCAGGTG
>NW_004444052.1:2074761-2107390 GCF_000243295.1 Trichechus manatus latirostris
TGGATGCTCCATGAGGCTGCTTTCTTGTACCCCCGTTTGCTGGTCTCTGATAGGAGTCCAAGATGGTGGATCCACGCTGCATTAGCTGGTAGGGGATCTCTGCATGAATCTCTCCTCGCTCTCCGTTCTCTGTCAGTTTTCTCACTCCATTTGGTGCTTGGCTGAGTTCTTTATCTCTTCATTTGATGTTTTAGGGTTTCAGGATTACTGTATTCTCTGTTAGGCTTAGTTTTTCAGATCTTTGCTGTGGAGGGACGGCGTGGTGCTTCTGACTAGAGCGCCATTTTGCCAGAGGTTCTGACCCTATCCTCTTTAAATACAATTTTTTTTTCTTCTTGTGGAAGCAGCATCTGGTTTTAGCGAAATTGACAGAGGTAAGCATCCTTTGCTTATTATTTTTATTTTTAAATATGAGCAAGATTGGTAAATGACAACTAAAGTTTAACCATATGAGTAAGAATGAAAGTAATTAAAAACAGTGAAACTGAGCCATACAAATTTAGTTAAACCTTTGTAGGTCATATGGTCCACCTCACCCCATCTCTTTCATACCCATGAAAACATGTAGGTCAGAGAGGTTATGTGATTTGATACAATTTTGCTGTTCAAAAATCTCAGGGACTTCTCCATAGAATATCTTGTTTTAAGTGCTAAATCTTATGGAAGTCCTTTATAATAGTGTTATTTTGGGGCTAGAATTAGCATCTGCCTTACAGGTGAATCATGTTGTAACAGGATCAATCATATAGAAATATGTATAGGGGACATGCATCTGCAATTATATGCTGAAGTTCATCACTGGACTAAATTTAGGAACGTGAGGGATTAGATACGTGGCTTTTAATCTTCTACTCATCCTTACAAATGAGTTCATTTTGAGGCCAGACCCAGGGTTATGTCTTAGAAATTCATGTCCATCTGAAGCATGCTTGCCAGCAAGCCTTTAGACTGAATTAAGCTTAATCCAACAATGAGCTCAAGTATAACAACAATTTGTGAGTATAGCACAGGACCGGGCAGTGTTTCGTTCTGTTGTACATAGGGTCGCTCTGAGTTGGAACCGCCTCGACAGCACCTAACAACAACGAAACAACAAACAATCCTGGGTATATCCAGGACGCTTACCTGGGCTTCTAGAGTCACAGCGTATCCAGTGCTTCCAGAATAAAATAAAATGCTTGGTGATGCAATGGGATGACTTATTTAAGAATTCCGTAATAAAAATATCTTTCATGAATACAAGATTTATGAGTTTTTTTCCCCCACAAATATTGTTTTAGTTTATCATGTATGTGTAATTATTCACAAGTTTCGGATAAGAAACTGAAGCTAGAAGAGGCAAGTGACTTTTGGAGGATCTCATGCTTAGTGAGTGCCTGACACATAACAATCAATCAATATGTATTTGTTAAATGAATGGATTAATGAAGTAGTGTAGCAGATCTTTTGTCTCCTAGTCAGGTGTTCACAAAACATACATATAAAAGTATTATCAGTTGCTGTCATAACATATGTCAGTGCTAAAAATAAGAAAAGCGTAAAGAATGTCATATTTGGGAAACCTTTGTTGGACCTAGGTAGCCTTTTACATGCTACCTTTGAAAAGATCGTATTTGTGGGGGAGCTGTCCGTGGTTCTGAATCTGAGATGATTCGATTGGCAGCTGTTGGTGAGAAAATGACCTTCACCAATTTTTGTACATATTTTCTTCTGGACTTCTATTATGAATAGCAACACCAGTAATAAAAATTATTTATATCATTTTTTTTTCATTTTTAAACATTAGAACTATTTTGTGAAATAACAGTTTTATTGAGTTATAATTTACATACCATGAAAATTTACCATTTTAAAGCTTACAATTCAATTTTGGTATATTAAAAAAGGTGTGAAACCATCACCACATCCAATTTTAGAACATTTACATCACCCCAAAAAGATCTTTTTTTCCCATCAGCAACCACTCCCTTCACCCCTAGCCTTTGGCAACCACTAATCTATTTTTTTTATATATGTTGTTGTTGGGTGCTGTTGAGTCAATTCCAACTCACTGTGACCCCATGTGAAGGAGTAAAACTTCTCCATAGGGTTTTCTTGGCTGTGATTGTTACAGGAGCAAATTTCTGGGTCTTTCTCCTGCAGAACAGCTTGATGGTTTCAAACCACAAACCTTTCAGTTCACAGCTGATTTGCCTATTCGGACATTTAATATAAATGGAATCATACAATATGTAGCCTGTGTAAGTGGCGTCTTTTACTTAGCATAATATTTTCAAGTGTCATCCATGTTGTAATATATATCAGTACTTCAATCTTTCATTTCTGAATAATATTTCATTGTATGGGTATACCACATTTCATTCATCCATTTATCAACTGATGGACATTTGTGTTCTTTCCACTTTTTTACCGTTATGAAAAATGAGCTATGAACACTTGTGTACAAGGTTTTGTGTGGAAATATATTTTCAGTACTCTTAGGTATATACCTAGGAGTGGAATGGCTGGTTCATTGGTAACTCTTTGTTTAACATTTTGAGGAACTGCCAAACTGTTTTTCAAAGCAAATGCGTCGTTTTACATCCCCACCAGTAATGTGAGAGGGTTCTAATTTCTCCACATTCTCACCAACACTTGTTATTGTCTCTGTTCTTGATTTTAGCCATCCTACTGTGTGTGAAGTTGTATCTCATTTTGGATTTGATAATTTGCATTTCCTTAATGAATAATGATACTGAGCATCTTTTCATGTGCTTATTGGCTATTTGTTATCTTCTTTTGAGAAATGTCTTTTCAAATCCTTTACCCATTTAAAAAAAATTAGGTTACCTTTTTATTGTTGTGTTGTAAGAGTTCTTTACACATTCTCAGTACAAGTCCCTTATCAGGAATATGATTTGCAAATATTTTCTCCCATTATGTGGGTTATCTTTTCACTTTCTTGATGGTGTGGAGGACTGTTTTTCAACATGGTGATTCCTCTGATTCTTCCCAATCCTTATCAACTTTCCAAGGAAGGTTGACCAAATGTAATAGGAATTCCAAAATCTATGCTCTGAATGGCAACTTATGAAGCAGGGAGCGTATTTCACAACATAATTGCTGGGAAATGTCCTATGAAAGAAAACTGTTAGTGGTTCTCTAGTAAAAGACTTGTTTGTGAAACTGGATGATACAGAATATGTGACATCTGTAACCTCCAGGAGAAGAGGTGTGCCTCAAATGCTGCACCTGTTTCATTATACTGAGCCTACAATCCAAGTCCACTTGAAAATGGTACCAAAGCAAACAGAGAGAGCTTAAATTATTTTTTAATTGAAAAGTATTACCTTCTGCAAGAGTTTTTTTTCCATTAGAGGAAAACAGAATTTTTTTTTTTTAAAAAAAGGATCTAGTGAGTTAACCAAGCTCTCTTATAAAATTCCAGATACAGTATTTCATCCAGTACTTAAGTTGAGATTTCAGCCCTGAGCCAAAAATGTATCTCCTTTTTATTGGCAGTTCTCCAAAATTATGTGCTTAAATTCAGGAAATGTTCTTCCTCCTGCTAAAAAAAATGGTGTTGTTTTTAGGTGCCGTTGAGTTGGGTCCGACTCATAGTGTGACCCTATGTACAATAGAATGAAACACTGCCTGGTCCAGCGCCACCCTCACAATCACTGTTATGTTTGGGACCATTGTTGCAGCCACTGTGTCAGTCCATCTCATCAAACATCTTCCTCTTTTTCACTGACCCTCTACCTTACCAAGCTTGATGTCCCTCTTCAGGGACTGCTCCCTCTCGATATTATGTTCAAAGTATGTAGACAAAGTCTCACTATTCTCACTTCCAAGGAGCACTCTGGCTGTACATCTTCCAAGACAGATTTGTTCATTCTTCTGGCAGTCCATGGTGTATTCATTATTCCTTGCCAACATCATAATTCAAAGGCATCAATTCTTCTTCAGTCTTCCCTATTCATTGCCCAGCTTTCACATGCATATGAGGCAGTTGAAAACATCATGGCTTGGGTCAGATGCACCTTAGCCTTCAAAGGGACATTTTTGCTTTTCAACACTTTGAAGAGGTCTTTTGCAGCAGATTTGCCCACGGCAATACGTTGTTTGATTTACTGACCGCTGCTTCCATGGGCGTTGATTGTGGATCCAAGTAAAATGAAATCCTTGACAACTTAACTCTTTTCTCTGTTTATCATGATGTTGCTTATTGGTCCAGTTGTGAGGATTTTTGCTTTCTTTATGTTGAGGTGTGATCCATACGAAGGCTGTAGTGTTTGATATTCATCAGTAAGTGCTTTAAGTCCTCTTCACTTTTAGCAAGCAAGTTTGTGTCATCTGCATAATGCAGGTTGTTAGTGAGTCTTCCTCCAATCCTGATACCATGTTCTTCTTCATATAGTCTAGCTTCTTGGATTATTTGTTCAGCATACCGATCGAATAAGTATGGTGAAAGCTTACAACCCTGACGCACACCATTCCTGACTTTAAACCACGAAGTATCCCCTTGTTCTGTTTGAATGATTGCCTCTTGATCTGTGTACAGGTTCCTCATGAGCACAATTAAGTGTTCTTGAATTCCTATTCTATGCAGTGTTATCCATAATTTGTTATGATCCACACAGTCAAAAGCCTTTGCATAATCAGTAAAGCACAGGTAAACATCTTTCTGGTATTCTCTGCTTTCAGCCAAGAGCCATCTGACATCAGCAATGATATCCCTGGTTCCATGTCCTCTTCTGAATCTGGCTTGACTTTCTGTCAGCTCCCTGTCAATATCCTGCTGCACCCATTTTTTAATTATCTTCAGCAAAATTTTACTTGTGTGTGATATTAATGATATTGTTTGACAATTTCCACATTCCATTGGATCACCTTTCTTTGGAATGGGCACAAATATGATCTCTTCCAGTCGGTTGGCCAGGTGGCTGTCTTCCAAATTTCTTGGCATAGATGAGTGAACACCTCCCTCACTGCATCGGTTTTGTAAGTATTCTGTCAATTCCTGGAGGCTTACTTTTTGCCAGTACCTTCAGTACAGCTTGGACTTCTTCCTTCAATACCGTCATTCTTGATCATATGCTACCTCCTGAAATGGTTGAACATCGACTAGTTCTTTTTGATACAGTGACTCTGTATATTCCTTCCATCTTCTTTGGATACTTTCTGTATCATTCAGTATTTTGCCCATAGAATCCTTCAATATTGTGACTTGAGGCTTGAATTTTTTCTTTAGTTCTTTCAGTTTGAGAAATACTGAGCGTGTTCTTCCCTTTTGGTTTTCTAACTCCAGGTCTTTGCAGATGTCATTATAATACTTCACTTTGTCTTCTCAAGTTGCCCTTTGAAATCTTCTGTTCAGCTCTTTTACCTCATCATTTCTTCCTTTCACTTTAGCTACTCTGCATTCAAGAGCAAGTTTCAGAGTCTCTTCTGATATCCATTTTGGTTTTTTCTTTCTTTCCTGTCTTTTTAATGACCTCTTGCTTTTTTCATGTATGATGTCCTTGATGTTATTCCACAACTCATCTAATCTTTGGTTATTAGTGTTCAATGCATCAGATCTATTCTTGAGATGGTCTCTAAATTCAGGTGGGATATACTCAAGGTTGTATTTTGGTTCTTGTAGACTTGTAATTTTCTTCAGTTTCAATGTAAACTTGCATATAAGCAATTGATGATCTGTTCCCTTGGCCCCTGGCCTTGTTCTGGTTGATGCTCTTGAGCTTTTCCATCGTCTCTTTCCACAGACGTAGTCGATTTGATTTTTGTGTATTTCATCCAGTGAGGTCCACATGTGTAGTTGCCGTTTATGTTGTTAAAAATGGTATTTGCAATGAATAAATCATTGTCCTTACAAGTTCTATCATGCGGTCTCCTTCATCATTTCTATCACCAAGACCATATTTTCCAACTACTGATCCTTCTTCTTTGTTTCCAACTTTCACATTACAGTCACCAGTAATTATCAATGCATCTTGATTGTTTGTTTGATCAATTCAGACTGCAGAAGTTGGTAAAAATTCTCAATTTCCTCATCTTTGGCATTAGTGGTTGGTGTGTAAAATTTGAATAATAGTCATATTAACTGGCCTTCCTTGTAGGTGTATGGATATTATCCTATCACTGAGTATTGTACTTGAGGATAGATCTTGAAATATTCTTTTGATGATGAATGTGACACTATTCCTCTTCAATTTGTCATTCCCGGCGTAGTAGACCGTATGATTGTCTTATTCAAAATGGCCAGTAGCAATCCATTGCAGTTCACTCATGCCTAGGATATTGATCTTTATGTGTTCATTTCATTTTTGACGACTTCCAATTTTCCTAGATTCATACTTTGTACATTCTACGTTCAGATTATTAATGGATGTTTGCAGCTGTTTTTTCTCATTTTGGGTCATGCCAAAATAATAATTTGCTATCAATTCAGTATATTTAAAGAATCATTTAAAGTTTAGTTTTGATCATAACATAAAGGATATTATTTTTTTTTGAGTGCTTATTATATTGGGCAGAATGAGAGTGACATAATAGTTCTCAGATAATTTTATTTAGAAATATCTGAAATTCCCACTTATTTATAAAGCTTCAAGTATCTTTTACCTTAGTATCTCAAAGTTATAACATTTAGGGTCATCTGAAGTGCTTTTTATATTTTTTCCAAAGAATTCCTGTGTAGATATACTTTTTAGAGTAAATGCATAGTGGGAGTCAGAATATATAGTGAGTTCTATTTTTGATGTCACTGTGATCTCTAGAAAATTTTGAACAGCAATTCAATTTTCCATCTCTCAAGGATGCTGTGTGAGTGATTAAGTAAAACTGGCCTTGAGCTTTTCTCTGATGGCATCCCCAGAAGTACAATAAAGAAAGAGAGCTTTTTGTTTGTTTGTTTGTTTTGACTTAAAAAAAAAATTGTTCAATGCTGGATTATGGAAAACTCTCAGTCACAACAAAAACTCTGACAGAACTTGGAGAAGGAAAAAGGCTGGTTTAAAGGGTCCTCTCAGTCACGTCACCACTTTGGTCATTACCCTGACCTGCGTCATCTCTGAGAGACGAGAGCATTAAGGAAGCATGGGCTCTGTCAGCCTCTGCCCCCTCACATTTACTCAAAATTTCCCAGCAGGCCCAATACTGACAAAGTTCATCTAGAGTTCACAAAGCTAAATTTTGGGAAGGACTCGCTGGGAGTTATGATGACACCTGAGGAGCAAAACTCCCCATCGCCTGGTGATCTGGATAACTGCACACTGTTGGTGTGTCTCCTAGATAGCAAAACAGCAAGAAAGCATTGGGTAATCAGGTAACAGCTAGGAACTCAGAGGTACTGCCTGAGCAAAATTCCATTATGAGAAAAAGTTAAATTTCAATAAATCTTATTAAATTCAAATGAACCAAGAAAATCCTTACTGGGTGCCAGGGACTGTGCTAGGTGGGGGGACAAAAAGATGAACTATACAGTCCTTTCCCAAGAGGAGATCACATTATAATGAGGAGACTAAAGGAAAACATAATGATAAAGAAATACACATATTTACATTAGGAACCATGGAAGATGGAGTAATGAATTCCCTCTTGAGCGACTGGAGAGTGGTGGAAGCTGTAGTTCAAACAGTAGGCTGGACCAAATTGTGATGAGCCTACAATGGCACATCAGTTACAGTCAATGGGGAAGCAGGGGCCTGACACAGTTGTTTGAATTTTGAAAGAATGATTCAGATGGAAGCATGGAAGATAGAATGAGAGAAAAGAGAGATGCTAGAGGCAGGGAGACCAATGAGAGGCCTTAGTGACCAGTTGGATAGAGGAGGTGAAGAAGAAGAAGAATAAGAAAAAAACCAAACTCGTTGCTGTCGAGTTGATTCCAACTCATAGCAACCCTGTAGGACAGGGTAGAACTGCCCCATAGGGTTTCCAAGGAGCAGCTGGTAGATTTGAACTGCTGACCTTTTGGATAGCAGCCAAGCTCTTAACCACCACACCACCAGGGCTCCAGGTAAAGAACAGGAAGGAATTTTAAATAACTGACAAGTCTGAAGCCTTCTTTGATAATCTATGTAAATAGGATCTCTGTCACCCTCTGTCCTTTTACTCTGCTTTGCTTTTTTTCCATAAAACTTTTCACTACCACACACACACACAGACACACACAGACACACACACACACATTTGTTCATTTCACTACTAGAATATAAGATCCACAAGAGAAGGCATTTCGTGTGTTTACTGTTGTGTACCCAGGGCCTGGCACAAAAAGTGTTGAAGGAATGAATGAAATGGCTAACTTAAGAGAGCAAGTGGATTGCAATATCATAAATTAAGATAGACATATATAAGGAAAGGCAAGTTTGGGAGAATAGTTGATGGATTCAGTTTGGGGCATGATGAGGTACAGTGGGAATATGTAGTCTGGAACTGGGTGGAGAGGATGGGGTTGGAGGTTGACATTTGAAAGTATAGATGTTGGTATAAGAACAACTTTCTAATCAAGAGGACATGATACACAGGGTGTGGATCCAAGAGGGTGGCGGGACACACCACTTGGTGTGACATGTTAGGACTCCTGGCCAAGAGAACTGTCTTCTTCATTATCTGCCTCCAATTCACAGCATTTTAAAGCTGTTAAGGCTACTGTTAAGGCCACTCTTGCAGCCATGCCAAATACACATGGGCCACTATCCCTGTCTACTCTCTCAATGACTCCTGTTTATTTCCGAGGTGACAACTTACACAGACATTTTCAATCCTTTGGACAGTTTTAGTATTTTCTGCTGAGCATTTCTGCTCTTCCATAAGCCACTTGAAATAACTACTTCCTAACACAAAGCAGATACACATACATATCCATGACAACCCATGTCATAAACTTTGAAACTAACAACGAATACAACAGGAATAAATCATTTGAAATCTCAAGAGATTTTCACTGGAAATAAAGATGTTCCATGGTTCCATAGTTAAGACTGTTAGCAAGCAGCCACATGTTCCTTGTTACAGAATGTGAACTAACAGAGCTTATACATTTTCTCTCTTTGCAATAACAAGGACATGATAGCCTTGTAATAAGCAAAACATTTCTCCATGTCACTCTAACCCAGATAGTTATAAACTACCTGGAAGTGATAAGCTCTCTCTCAACTTGACTGCCATTATAAATGTATCTTAAATTCTTACTCTTTTCACACTGATTTGATAGGTCTCACATGTTTTGTTAGAAAAATAAACTATAGCATAATTCGACCACTTTTTTAAAGCAAATTGGAGTCTGAATATTACTGCATGTTAAGTACCATTGAGAGCTGAATAGAGTGTATCCAAACATAATGTATGTTATAGGCTAAGGTGCACAGTAAGTCACCTGTCAAGGTTCAGGTTTGGATGAATTACGTTACTCGCTTATTTAAATTAAATATTTTCTTTACGTTTCACTTAAAATGTGATTAATGTGTATATGCCCATTAAAATATACTTTCTCAATACCCTTTGTAGTTATACTTTTTTCAGGAAATGTTGCCACTTTCGGATACCCACCAATGCGCTTTGAAAGGGCAGAAGTAATACTGAACCTTCTACAAATGTCAAATAATTACTGTATCAAACACCCTCTGCCTGCCTAGACTGCATCCTTCCTTCTCCAGGCCCCGCCCACGGCCCAGACCTTTGCTGAGCTTGGCAGGCTGGGTGAAGGCTGAGCCGATCTGTCAGTATGCATCACTCCCCACTCCTGGTTCCATTCCATTTGGACTAGAATCTGGCTTCCTGAGTGGCCATTGAAGACTTGATGACAGCACTCAGGAATGTGGGTGAGTTAGCCTTGAGTGAAGCGGTGAAGCTTGACAATTGGCAATAGGAGACAGGAGGGAGTCAGGCAGGTAGTCTCCTTCCCATGGGATACTCTCAAACGCAGTTCTTCCTTGCAGCCCTTCTGGAGAAGTCCTATATGCCAAGCAACATACCTGGCTGGGTGACCCATCTTGGGTTTTTTTGAAGTTTTTCATGAAGTGGCAGCCAGCAATTTGGGAAGGGAGTGGACCAAGGAAAAATAAAAGGTAGTGGAGCAGAACAGAAAGCCCAACTAAGTTTAGACCTTAAATTAGTAACGGAGTAAAACACGTGGTAGCCTAACTTTTCTAACTGTGTTCTTAACCCTGGTGTTGAATGGAGAAGGGGTTAGGGGTGAGTGTAGGGAATGGATGTTTGTTGAGAGGCAGTGTAGTATGGTAGTTAAGAGCATGGCCCTTGAAGCCAAGTGACTGTAACTTAATTTGCTCCTCAGTAAAATGGGGCTAATAATAGTCTGTGGCACTGTTTAAATGGGGATAATAGTTGTTTCATGGAGTGATTTTGAGGATTAAGTGACTTAATATATGCTACAACTTTTTTCTTCCCCACCCCCACTGCTAGGGGTCAAGGGCCTCACTTTCGTTTGGTAGGCTTAGGGGAGTGATGGACCCCTGAAAAGGGACACACCATGTTCCTCTCCTCCCCCTGCCCCACCCACTTCCTTTGAAGGCAGGTCCTATGCTGGCTGCTCTTCCTTGCCCCCATCCTCCCTGATTGTGGCAGCAGATACGGGGCAGAGTATACCTGGCTCTGTCCTAACTGTTTTTTGGCATAATCTCCTCAGGCTCGTCATATTGAGTCTTAATGATCTATTTTTGAAGTAAAAACTACACCCTGACTCTGCTACGTTTTTACCCTAATAATCCTAGTCTGCCCATTCGTTCTGTCACCCTCCAGGTGGATATGCTGGACCTCTCATATGTAGAAAGTGTAAATAATAAAAGTGTAAAAATAAACAGTGAAACCTGTGAGAACTGGAACTTGACAGGACTGCCTTGTTTTCCCAGGTCTCGCAAGTTTTCTGCCTTTGACAGGGTGCAGTCTTACCACTTTTCTGTCCCTCGTTTTAGTGGAAATATTAGCGTTTTCCCTCTCTGACAGGTTTCCACCTTACACAGGTACCAGCTTTCGCAGGTTTGACTGTATTTCAAAAAACTTCTTTTCACCTGTTACCTCTCCTAATATGCTATGTGTAGATATTCTTATCCCCCTAAAATACCCAGGGTTGATGTCCACAGGGATTGATAAGGCGCTCAGGGCTCCACAGCTGTTAAGTGTCAGAGTAGTCATGCAATTTGGTGGCTCTACTCTTCCCCCATTGTGCTCAGCATTGCCTCACATGGTACAGAGGGATGGATTACCCAATAAGCAAGGTACGCATGGCCTTAATTGTGTTTACTTACTAATCTGTAGTGCACAATTTCACCTGGGTTATTCCACTTACTGCTTAACCCACCCAGACACAGATGGCTGGACTGGTCCAGGGTGGGGGTCTGAGGGATGATGGCACTGTAGCGGGAGGCGGTGGGGGAGTTGTAGGTGTTGATGAGAGAGTGATTGCTTCCTGTAAACAATCTAGGCAAGAAAGTGAAGTGTGTGTGTGGGAAAGGGAGATGACGAGCAGGGAGAAGATGAAGGCGTGAAGGAGCCGAACATCATGATGAAACTGATGAGCAAATGGGAGAGAGGAAAGGAGAGGCGCCTGTTGTCAGAGAGTGCTATGCCAAATTGACAATTGTGAAGGGGCTCACTTCTGGATGATGACAAGGTCTAGGGTGTAGGTGCTGCACTGAGTTACTGAGGAGAATTTGACAACCACTGGAGTGAAGGACATTAAGAACTGGGAGTTTCAGTTGGTTTTTTCGAGAGGATGTTGAAATGACCAGACCTGGTGCCAAATCCAGAGCCCTGGTGGCACAGTGGTTAAAGAGCATGGCTGCTAACCAAAAAGTCAGCAGTTCGAATCTACCAGCTGCTTCTTGGAAACCCTACAGGACAGTTCTACTCTATCCTATAGGGTCACTATGAGTTGGAATCGACTTGATGGCCGTGGGTTTTGGTGCCAAATCCTTTACAAATATTTGAGAATGACTTTTTTTTTTTTTTTACTGTACTTTAGATGATGGTTTACAGAACAAATAGTTTCTCATTAAACAGTACACATATTGTTTTATGACTATGGTTAACAACCCCATGACATGTCAATACTCTCCCTTTTTGACCTTGGGTTCCCTCTACCAGCTTTCCTGTCCCCTCCTGCCTTCTAGTACTTGTCCCTGGACTGTTGTGGCCCCTTAGTCTCGTTTTGTTTTATGGGGATGTCTAATCTTTGGCTGAAGGGTGAACCTTGGGAGTGACTTCATTACTGAGCTAAAAGGAAGTCCGGGGGCCATACTCTCGGGGTTTCTCCAGTCTTTTGAGAATGATCTTGAAGCTGATAAAGAGTAGGTAGGGGTCAAGGAAGCAGAGAGGCCTAGAGCCTCCTAGGAAAAGGAAGGCTTCTGAAGGCGGGAAGAATCTTGGTTTTTAATTGTGACACTTGGCAGTTTTCACCCATGACTTCATTTGGTCCTCCCAGCAATCCACTGAAATGCACACAGGACTGGAAGACAGACTTTCTCAAAGACAACCAGCCAAAGGTCCACTCTCCTGAGTCCTGGCTCGAAGCTAGCTGTAGTTTTTGCCATGTGAGCCTTGTTCCTCTACGTAGCATTCCCAGTAGGAAAGCAGTCCCTTAGAAAGAAGACTTTTTTTTTTTTAACTGTGCTTTAAATGAAAGTTTACAATTCAAGTTAGTCTCTCATACAAAACTTTATACACACACTGCTATGTGACCCTAGTTGCAGTCCCCATACTGTGACAGCATACTCCTCCTTTCCACCCTGGATTTCCCATGTTCATTCAACCAGTTCCTGTCCCTTTCTGCCTTCGCATTTCGTCTCTGGACAGGAGCTGCCCATTTAGACTCATGTATCTACTTGAGCTAAGAAGCACACCCCTCACGAGTATCATTTTATGTCTCATAGTCCAGTCTAATCTTGGTCTGAAGAGTTAACTTCGGGAATTGTTTTAGTTTTGGGCTAACAGAGAGTCTGGGGGCCATGTCTTCTGGGGTCCCTCTAGTCTCAGTCAGACCATTAAGTCTGGTCTTTTTACTAGTATTTGAGTTCTGCACCCCACCTTTCTCCTGCTCTATCAGGGACTCTCCATTGTATTCCCTGTCAGGGCAGTCATTGGTGGTAGCCAGGCACCATCTAGTTTGAAAGAAGACTTCATTTATAGATTCTTTCTACACAGAAAAAGGAAGAGGATGTTCTGTAAGTTTTCCTCACCCCAGATTCTATGCTAACAATCTTTAGGCTGTAAAATGATTCGGAGAGCTGTTGGGCAGGCAGGGACGGGTCCAGGAGAGGTTCTACTGGTGCCACCTAGTGCCTGCCATTGGACTTCTCCACAAAGCTTTGGCTACAGAGGTTCTGAAAAAGGAATAATGTACTTAAGGAAATTGCAAGTAACTGATAAATTTTGCAAGAGAACAACTATTAAAACATTTAATTTTTTTTTCTCCCTAGAAGGCAGGTTTCTTAACCTGACCTCTTAATTACACTGAGGGCCAAACTAATTTCATGAATTACCTCACTGGATAAAACAGAAATTATGGTCTAGTGAGGTCCAACATTATCTAAAAATTCACACATTCTGTAAGGTCTTAGATCACCTGGTATAGTGGAAGCATCACTAGGCTTGGTGCCAGAAGTGTTTGAGGAGTTCAGGTCTTGACTCAAAGCCATGACAGATGCCTAAGGTGTTTCATGCACTATAACGTGCTAAGCAAAAGTATTAGATATAGCTATTATTTCACCAGCACTATTCCAGACCCAAGGAGCCCTGGTGGTGCAATGGTTAGAGTACTCGGCTGTTAACCGAGCGGGAGAAAAGACCTGACGATCTGTTCCCATAAAGATTACAGCCTTGGAAACCCTATGGGGCAGTTCTACTCTGTCCTATAAAGTCACTATGAGTCAGAATTGACACGACGGCACACGGCAACAACAATTCCAGACCCTTGCCCTACCTCCCTTCTGATCTTCATAGCAAACCTGTAAGATGAGATTACAATCCCCATTTTATATTTGGAGAAACTGAGGCTCAGCAAGGTTAAATAACTTGCCTATGGTCACATAGCTACACTACATTGCCACTATAATACTGATACAAGCAATTAATATTAAATCACTCAACAAAATTTATTAGGGATTACTGTGTACCATCCATTGGGTTATGAACAAGGCATATAAAGATTAATGAAGATCTGTTTCCCTCTCAAGGCGTTTCCAGTTTGGTAAAGGAAATCGATAGTTGATAAATTACAATCCAACTTGCTGAGATAGGTGTATGAAGAAAGCACTGCGTACTCCTAAGTGGATGCTTTATCAAGAAGTCCTGCCAATGGGTGAGACTGGCGGCAGTGGGCTGCCACGGATTCCAGACAGCAGCTCTAAACTCAGATCCATTTCAGAGAGATGACCTCTACCCACAGGCGCCTCCTTGATAAACTGGACCCTGCAAGATGTTTTCTCACAGAACCACATCCCACCTTCTCCAGGGAGGGAGGTGGAATGGAGGTGCAGAGCCAGTAATTGAATGTGGTCTTGGGTTCTGATTCGGGAACAGAATCTCTGATGCTCAGCCGCCACGTTGATAAAACAAAGGGGTTTGACTAGCTGCCATCTAAGGCAGTGGTCTTTGCAGACTTCCTCACCTTCTCCCTGAAAAGTTTTGAAAAACTGTAAAACTGTCCCTACATTTAAAAGTTGACATCTAAAACTTTCCATTAGAAACTAAGCTTTAAAGGATGTAATTTCCATTGTATTATAAATAAATATTGACATTTAAAAATAAAATTATCATGATTCCAGGCTTCTAATAGAATCTAAATATTATTAGAAATACCCTATCATTCATTTAAAAAAAACTGTAAAAACTGCAATTTTTCTTTTTTCCTTTTTCTCCTTGAATTCTTATTTACCACTCCATTCACATTCCCAGGATTTTGTTTAATGTAATAGTCTTTTGTCATTTATAATTATTTAAAGGTTTTATTTCTTATTACACTTATTAGCAGATAGTCCCTGACTTACGACAGGGTTCCGTTCCAAACGATTGTCTCGTAAGTTGGTTCTCATATAAGTCAAATACCTCATTAAAAATTTTTTTTCATTATTATTACCTTTTATTATCAGTATCTTTATAAATATGATCTTTATTGGTTTTTGGAGGTTGGAAACATTTACATATAAACTTACAGATAGGATGCTATCAGCAAATTATGTGCTGTAACGTTATATGTGGTACATATTACTAATGATATGTACAAAAATAGAAAAGGTTGTAAAGGTGGTTCGATATAACTTGAATACCTTGTAAGATGGGGACTACTCGTAGTAAAAATTTGATCAAAACGTAAATTTTCATAATTATTAAACATAACTCGTTAACTTTATTGGATACATCTTTTTCAAAATCTATCGATGAATGTTATTTATTGTTAGAAAGAGATAGGATGTAATCTCAAATCTCTTCCTATTTTTGGATTTTATAGATGTAAGTACTGAGAACACACTATTCTCACAAATAGGTAGATGAGAATGGAGTTTTCTTATAACAAGATCATTCAATTCTCTGAACTTCTGAATTGCGTGCCAAAAGTATCATAGTAATTCTCATTAACTATTATTTTTAATCATCAGCTAACAACTCTAGGTTCTCCTTCAAATTTGTTAAAAGCAAAGAATTAGAAATCAGTTGAATTACCAAAGGATTGAGTGAATCACCTTGTTAGTTTCCAGGAAGTGCCGTAAGACAACCATCTCACTTCTAAATCCTTCTAAGACAGAATGCTAAGTAAGGCAGAGATTTTTGCCAGGAACTTGTCACCTAGTTAACGTATAATACCTATATACTCTTTGCTTTATTCTCCCGAGACTCTTCGTCAGGAGCAATGCTTTCTTTGTGTGAAATTATCATCACCCTTATCACCCCACTCTGCAATGTAGCTAAACTCAAATATTGGCCAAAATACTCCATTAAATACCAAAATACCACTCCTAAGAGAAGAATAGGAAAGACATGAAGCCTAAATGCAAGTTCTTGGTGCCTTATATTGAAGGCTTCTCTAAAGCAATATTTAAATTGTCCCTATGTTTTGATGCTCTAGAACAGTGTTGTCCAATAGAAATATGATGTGAGCCACATATATGTTAACATTTTCTAGTAATGTTAAAAAAGTAAAAAGAAACAGGTGAAATTAAATGTAATTGTTTAATGAAATATTTCCAAAGTATTATCATTTCAAAACATAATCAACATAAAAATTATTGAGTTATTTTACATTTTTTACTTGTTTTAATTTGGTTCTAAGTCTTTTTAGATTGCAAAGCCCTACGGGTGGTGTAAACAGTAAGCACTTGACTACGAGCCAGAAAGTTAGTGCTTCAAACCCACCCAGAAGCTCCTTGGAAGACAAGCCTGGCAATCTGTTTCTGAAGGTCACAGCTTTGAAAACTCTATGGAGCAGTTCTACTCTGCACGCATGGGATCACAATAAGTCAGAATACACTTCACAGCAACTAACAATAAGAAGACTGAAATCCTGTGTATTTTATGCTTACAGCAAATCTTCATTCAAACTAGCTATATTTCAGGTGCTCAATAGCCACATGTGGCTACCGTATTGAAAGTGCAGCTCTTGAAGCACACACTGTCGTAAGATTTAAGATGGATGAGAGATGTCTTTGTGCCCATTGCCAAGAAAGTTTGTCCAACAGAATGCAGGAATTATCAGAAAATATCATTAATGTCATGTGCAAGTAAAATTTTGCTGAAGATCATTCAAAAGTGTTCGCAGCAGTCCATTGACGGGGAACTGCCAGAAGTTCAAGACAGATTGAGAAGAGGACATGGAACAAGGGATACCATTGCTGATGTCAGGTGGATCTTGGCTGAAAGCAGAGAATACCAGAAAGATGTTTACCTGTGTTTTATTGACTCTGAAAGGGCATTTGACTGTGTGGATCATAACAAATTATGGATAACATTGAAAGAATGAGAATTCCGGAACACTTAATTGTGCTCACAGAACCTATACATAGACCAAGAGGCAGTCCTTCCAACAGAGCAAGGGGATACCGTATGGTTTAAAATCAAGAAAGGCATGCATCAGGGTTGCATGCCTTCATCATATCTGTATGCTGAGCAAATAATCTGAGAAGCTGGACTGTATGAAGAAGAATGTGGCATCAGGATTGGTGGAAGACTCATTAACAACATGCGATATGCAGATGACACAACCTTGCTTGCTGAAAGCTATGAGGACTTGAAGCACTTACTGATGAAGATCAAAGACTACAGCCTTCAGTGTGGATTACACCTCAACATAAAGAAAACAAAAATCCTCACGACTGAGCCAATAAGCAATATCATGATAAATGGAGAAAAGATTGAAGTTGTCAAGGATTTCCTTTTACTTGGATCTATAGTCAACACCCATGGAAGCAGCAGTCAAGAAATCAAACAACGTATTACATTCTGCAAATCTGCTGCAAAAGACCTTGTCAAAGTGTTGAAAACCTAAGATGTCACTTTGAGGAGTAAGGTGTTCCTGACCCAAGCTCTGATATTTTTAGTTGTGTCATATGAATGTGAAAGCTGGACAGTGAATAAGGGAGACTGAAGAGGAATTGATGTTTTTAAATGATGGTGTTGGTGAAGAATGTTGACATGGATTGTCAGAAGAACGAACAAGTCGGTCTTGGAAGAAATACAGCCAGAGTGTTCCTTGGAAGCGAGGATGCTGAGACTTTCTCACATTCACATACTTTGGATATGTTATCAGGAGGGACCAGTCCCTGGAGGACATCATGCTTGGTAAAATAGAGAGTCAGTGAAAAAGAGGAAGACCTTCAACGAGATGGATTGACACAGTGGCTGCAACAATGGGCTCAAACATAACAACGATTGTGAGGATGGCGCAGAACCAGGGACTGTTTCCTTCTGTTGTGCATAGGATTACTATGAGTTGCAACCAAACTCAATGGCACTTCACAACAAAGACAGCAACATTTCTGAGTAGATGCTAGCTGCCAAGGTGTTTGGGAATGATGAAACTGTACACACTTACCTTCTGATGAAGACCTTGCCAAGTATCCTTACAAAATTTTGGACCAAGTTAAAAGAAAAATGTATGAAACAAAATATTAACAAAATATTGTTATTGTTCTTAGGTGCCATCTAGTTGGTTTCCACTCATAGTGACCCTGTGTACAACAGAAAGAAACACTGCTCGTTTCTGTGCCATCCTCACAATCATTACTGTGTTTGAGCCCATTGTTGCAGCCACTGTGTCAATCCATCTCGTTGAGGGTCTTCCTCTTTTTCACTGACCCTCTACTTTACCCAGCATGATGCCCTTCTCCAGGGACTGGTCCCTCCTGATAACGTTTCTGAAGTACCTGAGACAAAGTATGGCCATCCTCGCTTCTAAGGAGCAGTTTGGCTGTACTTCTTCCAAGACAGATTTGTTGATTCTTCTGAAGTCCATTGTGTATTCAATATTCTTCACCAACACCCTAATTCAAAGGCATCAGTTCTTCTTTGGTCTTCTATATCCATTGTCCAGCTTTCACATGCATATGAGACAATTAAAATACCATGTCTTGGGTCACACACACCTTAAACCTCAAGATAACAGCTTTACTTTTTAACACTTTAAAGAGGTCTTTTGCAGCAGATTTGCCCAATGCAATATGTCATTTGATTTCTTGACTGCTGCTTCCATGGGCATTGATTGTGGATTCAAGTAAAATGAAAGCTTTAACAACTTCAATCTTTTCTCCGTTTATCATGATGTTGTTTATTGGTCCAGTTGTGAGGATTTTTGTTTTCTTTATGTTAAGGTGTAATCCATACTGAAGGCTGTAGTCTTTGATCTTCATCAGTAAGTGCTTCAAGTCCTCGTCCCTTTTGGCAATCAAAGTTGTGTCATCTACGTGTCACAGGTTGTTAATCTTCCTCTAATCCTGATGCTGATGCTTCATATAATCCAGCTTCTTGGATTATTTGCTCCACATACAGATTGAATAAGTATGGGGAAATAATACAACCCTGGCACGCACCTTTCCTGATTTTAAACCACACAGTATCCCCTTGTTCTGTTCAAACAACTGCCTTTTGGTCTAGGTACAAGTTCTGCATGAGTACAATTAAGTGTTCTGGAATTCCCATTTTTTGCAATGTTATCTGTAATTTGTTATAATCCACACATTCGAATACCTTTGGATAGTCAATAAAACACAGGTAAACATCCTTTTGGTACTCTCTGCTTTCAGCCAAGATACATCTGACATCAGCAATGATATCCCTCATTCCACGTCCTCTTCTGAATCCAGCTTGAATTTCTGGCCGTTCACTGTCTATGTACTGCTGCAATCGGTTTTGAATAATCTTCAGCAAAATTTTACTTGCATGTGATACTATTGATATTGTTTGATAATATCCGCATTCTGTTGGATCACCTTTCTTTGGAATAAGCATGTATATGGATCTCTTTCAGTAGGTTGGCCAGGTAGTTCTTTCCAAATTTCTAGGCATAGACGAGTGCACGCATCCAGAGCTGCATCCCTTTGTTGAAATATCTCAGTTGGTATTCCATCAATTCCTCGAGCCTTGTTTTTGGCCAATGTCTTCAGTGCAGCTTGGAGTTCTTCCTTTAGTACCATTGGTTCTTGGTCACACACTACCTCCTGAAATCACAGTTCTTTTTAGTACAGTAACTCTGTGTATTCCTTCCATCTTCTTTTGATGCTTCCTGGGTTGTTCAATATTTTGCCCATAGAATCCTTCAATATTGCAACTCGAGGCTTGAAGTTTTTCTTCAGTTCTTTCAGCTTGAGAAATGCTGAGCTTGTTCTTCTCTTTTGGTTTTCTGTCTTCAGTTCTTTGCACATATCATTATAATACTTTAATTTGTCTTCTCAAGCTGCCCTTTGAAGTCTTCTGCTCAGCTCCTTTACTTCATCGTTTCTTCCATTCACTTTAGCTATTCTACTTTCAAAAGCAAGTTTCAGAGTCTCTTCTGACATCCATTTTGGTCTTTTCTTTCTTTCCTGTCTTTTTAATGAACTTTTGCTTTCTTCATATATTATGTTCTTGATGTCTTCCCACAATTTGTCTGGTCTCTGGTCATTAGTGTTCAGTGGGTCAAATCTATTCTTGACATGTTCTCCAATTCAACTGGGATATACTCAAGTTCACATTTTGGTTCTCGTGGACTTGTTTTAATTTTCTTCAGCTTCAGTTTGAACTTGCATATAAACAAGTGATGGTCTGTTTCCCAGTTGGCCCCTGGCCTTGTTCTGACTGATGATTTTGAGCTTTTCCATTGTCGCTTTCCATAGATGCACTCAATTTGATTCTTGTGTTTTCAACCTGGCGAGGTCCATGTTTATAGTCACCATTTATTTTGTTGAAAAAGAGTATTTGCAATGAATAAGTTGTTAGTATTGCAAAATTCTATCATACAATCTCCAGAGTATTTTCTATCACCAAGGCCATATTTTCCAATTACAGATCGTTCTTCTTTGTTTCCAACTTTTGCATTCCGATCACCAGTAATTATCAATGCATCTTGATTGCATGTTTGATCCATTTCAGAAAGCAGAAGTTGGTAAAAAAATCTTCAATTTCCTTATTTTCGGCATTAGTTGTTAGTGCGTAAATTTGAATAATAGTCATATTAACTGGTCTTCCACATAGGCGTATGGATATTATCCTATCACTGACAGCATTGTACTTCAGGATAGATCTTGAAATGTTCTTTTTGACCAATATGATGCCATTGCTCTTCAATTTGTCATTCCCAGCAGAGTAGACCATATGCTTGTCCGATTCAAAATGGCCAATACTAATCCATTTCAGCTCACTAATGCCTAGGATATCCATCTTTATGTGTTCCATTTCATTTTTTACAACTGCCAGTTTTCCTAGATTTATACTTCAGACACTCCATGTTCAGATTGTTAATGGATATTTGCAGCTGTTTCTTCTTATTTTGAGTTGTGCCACATCAGTAAATGAAGTTCCCAAAAGCTTGACTCCATCCATGTCATTAAGGTCAGCTCTACTTTGAGGAGGCAGCTCTTTACCAGTCATACTTTGAGGGCCTTCCAACCTGAGGGACTCATCTTCTGGCACTATATCAGACAAAGTTTAATAAAGTTTTCACGGGCCATTTTTTTCAGAAGTAGACCACCAGCTCCTTCTTCCTAGTCTGTCTCAGTCTGGAAGGTCTGCTGAATTTGTCCACCGTAGGTGTCCCTGCTGGTATTTGAAATATCTGTGGCATAGCTTCCAGCATTACAACACCAGGCAAGCCACCAGAGTACTACAAACTGGCAGATGCCAGGTGTATGGATATTATCCTATCACTGACCGATTTGTACTTCACGATAGATCTTGAAATGTTCTTTTTGATGATCAATGTGTTGCCATTCCTCTTCAGTTTGTTATTCCTAGCACAGTAGACCATATGATTGTCCAATTCAAAATGGCCAATACCAGTCCATTTCGGCTCACCAATGCCTAGGATATCGATCTTTATGCATTCTGTTTCATTTTTTATGACTTCCAATTTTCTTAGTATCATACTTCATACATTCCACTTTCTGGTTACTAATGGATGTTTACAGCTGTTTCTTCTCATTTTGAGTCCTGCCACATCAGCAGAAGAAGACCCTGAAAGCTTCAGTCCATCCACATCATTAAGGTTACTTTACTTGAGGAAGCAGCTCTTCCCCAGTTGTATTTTGAGTGCCTTCCAACCTGAGGGGCTCATTTTCCAGCCCTATATCAGACAATGTTCTGCTGCTGTCCATAAGGCTTTTCACTGGTCTTTTTTTTTTTTTTTTTTTTTTCCAGAAGGTGATTGCCGGGTTGTTCTTCTTAGTCTGTATTAGTCTGGAAACTGCTGAAACCTGTCCTTTATGGGTGACCCTGCTAGTATTTGAAATACTGGTGGCATAGCTTCCAGTATGATAGCAACAAACAAGCTACCTAGTATGACAGAATGACAGGCAAGTTTAGTAATAGTATGGATGATGTTTTTCCTCTTTGACTGCGATGAAGATTGGGTTATATGAGAACCAAAGAGTCTTGGTTGCGCAGTGGTAATGTCCTCGGCTGCTAGCCAAATGGTTGGCGATTGGAATCTACCAGCTGCTCCACAGGATAAAGATATGTCAGTCAGCTTCCATAAAGGTTACATTTTTGGAAACCCTATGGGGCAGTTCTACTCTATCCTATAGTATAGGGTCGCTATGAGTTGCAATCGAGTTGACAAGAATGGGATATGAGAGTCATTAATATAACATCAGGCTGCTTGAGGAGGTGAAGCTTTCCTATGTTAAGGCATAAAAGTGACAAAGAATATCTTATTTATCTTTATATTCTTGGAAAGTTTCTATGATTTGCTCCTCTAGCCCGTTATAAGGTTTCAGTTTACAGTACGAATGATGGGCTTCTTTTCTAAAGGAACTGATATCCTTATCCTAAAAGGTATATGTAAGGAAGTATTTTGTGATACTATTGTGGACTGAATTGTGTCCCCAAAAATATGTGTATCAATTTGGCTAGGCCATGATTCCCAGTATTGTGTGATTATCCACCATTCGTTATCCGATGCGATTTTCCTATGTGTTGTAAATCCTATCTCCATGACGCTGATGGGGAAGGACTCAAACTACAGGACTGGGTTGTCTTGAGCCCATTTCTTTTGACATATAAAAGAGAGTAGTGAGCAGAGAGACATGGGGACCTCATACCACCAAGAAACAAGAGCCAGGAGAATGGTGTGTCCTTTGGACCCGGGGTCTCTGCCCTGAGAAGCTCCTCAATCAGGGAAGATTGATGACAAGGACCTTCCTCCAGAGCCAACAGAGAGAGAAAGCCTTCCCCTGGAGCTGGCACCCTGAATTTGGACTTGTAGCCTACTGGACTGTGAGAGAATAAACTTCTGTTTATTAAAGCTATCCACTTATAGTATTTCTGTTATAGTAGCACTAGCTATCTAAGACAGATACTAAGGTACTAAGAGTATGGAATTCCATTCAGAAGCTTGCTAAATAAATTAAGAATATCATCTGTCCAGGATGAAATTCTGTTTAGTTGGAGGGAAATGACTGGTTTAATACCTTCCAGAGCTTTAAGACTGCAGATTATATATAACAGCATCATTCTCTGTCAACACCTTATGTATGCAATGGTTTTATTTTCCTGGTAAGACAAATTTCATTATGACCCATGCTTCTCCCAAGAGAAACTCTTGGGACAGTTTTGGGGGTTTCCAGGTAAATAAACTAATATGACTGCAAGATATTTTTTTCTATTGAATCATTTCCCCTATTTTTTTTCACTCTAAAATTATTTCTTCTAACCTCAGAACTCCAAACGCACAGAGTTTTGAGTTTATTTTCTAATCCTGTTAGAAAATAGTGAGCATTCCACAATCAAGAAGCACCCTGGAAAAAAGGGGTCTTTCAAATAAATATTCCTTCTAGATAGTTAGTTTCTAAGTGCAACTAGCAATACTTCCTTCCAAGCGTGAATACAGTAGGTGAACTTATGAAACTGGAATTAATAAACTAGAAAGTACCTTTCCTGTGAATAAATAATTTAGAAATTGATGTACAGAATACACCTGAAATCTATTTTTTATTTCTGTGGTAATTGGGAAATTCCAGAGTAAAAATATAGAGTGCTTTCATCTTGCTGTGAAATATGAATTTATAGTATTTTGTTTTCAGAGTACAAAATAAAAATGATATGATTGGATACTCTTTATTGTTTTTGAAAGTCTTGGTTTAAAACTTTGCAACATGATGATTTGAGTTTGGTTCTTGACTTTTTTAAAAAACGTAGTAGACTCCTCCTGGCTGTGATAATACCTCAGACTTGTCTTGTATTTGATGACCTTGACACACTTTTGAAGAGTACTGTTCAAGTATTTTGTAGGGTATCCTGTGCTGGAATTTGTTTCATGTTTTTTTTTCTTCCATGTTTGTCTGATGATATTAAGAGTTTTTGAGAGGAAGACTACAGAAGTAAAGTGCCATTTTAATCATAACATATTAAGGTTATATACTATCAACATGACTTACCACTGTTGATGCTGACCTTGATCACTTGTGTGAGGTAGTGTTTGTCAGGCTTCTCCACTGTAAAGTTACTCTTTTATTTCCCTCTTTCCATATCATACTCTTTGGAAGGAAGTCATTATCTGTAAGCCACACTCAGAGTGGGGATTTTTGCCCCCCCATTAAGGGCCCTGGTGGTGCAGTGGTTAAGAGCTTGGCTGCTAACCAAAGCGTCAACAGTTCAAATCCACCAGCTGCTCCTTGGAAACCCTATAGGGGCAGTTCTACTCTGTCCCGTAGGGTTGCTATGAGTCAGAATCAACTCAATGGCAATAGGCTTTTTTTTTTTTTTGGTTTTCATTGAGGGCAGAGATCTACATAAATTATTTGGAATTCTGCAAGGAAGATTTGTCTCTTCTCCCCCATTCATTTACTTATTCAATTATTTATTTATATTAGTATGGCCTTGTTCATATTTATTTTATACTATAAATATAAATAATCTATAATCCGATACTACTACTTTATTATGTTGCTCAAATTGTTCGTTCTTTGACCATTGGGCACTCTTTCAGTTGGTTCCTGTGTCGGTGTGACATACCTCCATCAATGTAATTTTTTTTTCTACAAGGGAAGTCAGCACAGCTGGACTAAACCAAAGCTAACAAGTTTCCTGAATACAACCAAACACTTCAAGGGACAGAGTAGCAGGGGTGGTGGTCTGGGGACCATGGTTTCAGGGGACATCTAGGTCAATTGGCATAACAAAGTTTTTTTAAGAAAATGTTCTGCATCCCACTTTGGTGAGTGGCATCTGGGGTCTTAAAAGCTAGTGAGTGGCCATCTAAGATGCATCAATTGGTCCCAACCCACGTGGAGTAAAGGAGAATGAAGAACACCAAAGACAAAGGAAGATATTAGCCCAAGAGACAGAAAGGACCACATAAACCAGAGACTTCATCAGTCTGAGACCAGAAGAACTAGATGATGCCCAGCTACCACAATACCACCCTGATAGGGAATAAAACAGAGAGTCCCTGATGGAGCAGGAGAAAAGTGGGGTGCAGAACTCAAATTCTAGTAAAAAGACCAGACTTAATGGTTTGATTGAGACTGGAGGGACCCGGAAGACATGGCCTCCAGACTCCGTTAGCCCAAAACTAAAACCATTCCCGAGACGAACTCTCCAAAGATTAGACTGAACTATGGGACAAAAAATGATACTCGTGAAGAGTGTGCTTCTTAGCTCAAGTAGATACATGAGACTAAATGGACAGCTTCTGTCCGGAGGCGAGATGAGAAGGCAGAGAGGGTCAAGAGCTGGTTGAATGGACACAGGAAAACTGGGATGGAAAGAAAGAGTATGCTGTCACAGTATAGGGAGAGCAACTAGGGTCACAAAACAGTGTATGTATAAATTTTTGTATGAGAGACTAACTTGAATTGTAAACTTTCATTTAAAGCACAATGAAAAAAAATTAAAAAATGTAGTGTTTTTTTCTATTTAATTTTAGCACTTCCTTACTTTCTGATACTACAAAATACCCTAGAATCATCTTGTATATTTCCCGCCTCAGTCCTAGAATCAGCCATTTCTCCGAGGAGAAGTTTTTAATTTTAATAAAGTACAACTTAGCAATTCTTTTCTTTCATGAACTGTGTTCGTGGTGATGTATGTAAAAGCTAATCAAACCCAAGGTCATCTAGATTTTCTCCTATGTTTCCTTCTAGAGGTTTTATAGTTTTACACTTTACATTTAGGTCTGTGATCCACTTTGAGTTAATTTTTGTAAAAGGTATAAGCTGTGTATCTAGATTCTTTTTTCTTTTTTGCAAACGGACATCCAATTGTTCTAGCAACATTTGTTAAAAGGACTATTCTCTCTCCATAGAATTTCCTTTTCTCTTTTGTCAAAAATGAGTTAACTGTATATGTGTGTGCCTATTTCTGGACTCGATTTCATTCCATTGATCATTGTGTCTAATCTTTTGAAAATACCACACTGTCTTAATTACTGTAGTTTTATTGTAAGTCTTGAAGTCGAGTAGTATCAGTCCTCCAACTTTGTTCTTTCTTCTTTAATATTGTATTGGCTATTCTGGGTCTTTTGTCCTTCCGTATAAACTTTAGAATCAGTTGGTCATTATCAACCAAATAGCTCGCTGGATTTTGATTTTGATTAGGATCACATTGAATCTACAGATTAATTTGGAAGAATTGACAGCTTAAAAATAGTCAGTTACAACGACCAAAAAAGAGTAGCTGCTGAGGCTGCTTATGTACAGCCAAACATCTCTTGGGATTTGGCTCATTGGTTTGGAGGTTTAGGGTCATGGTTTCATGGAACATCCCAGTCAATTGGCCTAATAACGTGTTTAGTCCTTCTGTTCTACCTCCTAGTTCTTTGCATAGTGCCTGGGGTCTTAAAAGCTTGCAAGTGGTCATCCAAGGCACAACAATTGGTCTCTATTCACTTGGAGCAACAGAGGAGGAGGGAGTGTCAGGAATAGGAGGAAGATATGGAATGTGTGGCTAATTGCCTCCATGAACAACTGTTTCCTTTGCCATGGCACCAGAAGAACTGGATTGTGCCCGGCTACTATTACCGAACATTCTGGTCAAAGATTCCATAGAACTATCCTGATCAAAAGGAAGAAGATGCAGAACAGAATTTCAAATTCTCATGGACTCTAGACTTTCTGGAGCCATGGAGGGTGGATGAACCCCTAAAATTATTGCCCTGAGATAATCTTTGAACCTTAAATGAAAAATATCCCCTGAAGTCATCTTAAAACCAAACAATAGTTTAGCTTAACTAGTAAAAAAAAAAGGTCTGCCTTAGCATAATGCTCTTTTAAGAACTACCTGTATGGGATCAAATTGACAACAGTAATTTGAAAGATTAGATAGGAACCTTAGGTGGCAATGAGTTTATGTTAATGGGGGAGGAACAATTCAGAAAAGGAGGGTGAGAATGGTTGCACAACTCGAAGAAAGTAATCAATGTCATTGAATTGTACATGTAGAAACTGTTGAATTGGTTTATGTTTTGCTGAGTATATTTTCAACAACAACAAAATAAAATTTAGAGAGAAAAAAAGTCTTCTAAGCCCTGAACATGGAGTATCCGTCCATTTATTTAGATCTTATTTGATTTTATCAGAGCTTTTTAGTTTTTTGCATATTCTGTACATATTTTGTTAGATTTATACCTAAGTATTTCATTTTTGGGGTGCTATTCTAAATGGTAGTGTTTTAATTTCATATTCGTTGTTCATTGCTGGTATATAGGAAGGCTCCAGGGGTTTGTTTCTTTGGGATTTGCTACACAGGCAATCATGCCACCATGAACAAAGACAGTTTAGAGTTTGAATCTCTTTTTAATTAAAATATTTTATTTTGAAACTAAAACATACACACATGACATGTATCAGTTTATTTAATCATTCACTCATTGAAAGATACCTGGGTTGTTTCCAGTTTTTGGCTATTGTGAATAATGATACTATAAACATTCATGTATAGGGTTTATGTGAATGAAAGGTTTCATTTCTCTGGAATAAATGCCCAGGAGTGCAACTGCTGGGTTGTACATATATAGGTTTTAATAGAACTTGGATATTTTTGTATTATGTTATGAAACTTTAGATCTTATTTACATCTAGTTTTGACTTTGACACAGCTCCTGCAGAGGAGGGGGGCTTGCCACCTCTTTACTGCCAGGTGGGGTAGAAGTCCAGGTTTCTTACCAGGCCTCCATTGACATCTGCAGGAGACGATTTGTGGTTATGGCTGGGTGGGGATGGGAGTTCTGACTCTCCACTGACACTGTGATGAGGGTAGCCTTGTTACCTACCACTTGGCAGTGGTCAAAGTCCTGACTCTCTACTACCTCAGGGGGGAAGTAGGACAGACATCTCATTTTTGGTGGTTGCGGGAGTGGATATCTGGTCTGGTCTCCCACATGGTCTCCACTGGGGGTAGGAGAGCTGTTGATACTGGCCAGTTGGGATGAAAGTCCTGGCTCCCTATTTGGCCTTCTCTGACACTACCCTGGTGGGGGTGGTGGGGTACTTCATTACAGCTTTGCAAGGGTGGAAGTCTAGGCTCCCCACTGGCCTTTTCTGCTGTGGGTGTGGGTGGTGACCACAGTTTTTTCTGTGATGTTCAGCTAGGGTAGAGTGCTTCCTGTTCAAAAGTTTTCTGTCTTACTAGGCTGCCCGTCTGCTGGTAATGTGGCTAGAGAGAGTAGGCTTTTGTCATCTGGGCTTGTTGGCATTTCTGATTGCCCGATTCTTTAGCTCCAAGTCTAGGATACACGAGGTAAAAAGAAAACCCAGAGAACTCACCACCATGTCATTCCTTGGACACCAACTTTACTAGCTAGTCTGCCTTCTTCTTTCCTTTCACAGTCTTATGTTTGTTTTATACATAATGTGCAGATACTCTAGATGTACTTAGTGGAAGGACATCATACATGAAGAAAGCAAAAGGTCATTAAAAAGACAGGAAGGAAAAAACCAAACATGGATGTCAGAATAGACTCTGAAACTTGCTCTTGAGCATACAGCAGCTAAAGCAAATGGAGGAAATGATGAAGTAAAAGAGCTAAACAGAAGATTTCAAAGAGCCACTCAAGAAGACAAAGTAAAGTATGATAATAAAATGTACAAAGACCTGAAGTTAGAAAACCAAAAGGGAAGAACATGCTCAGTATTTCACAAGCTGAAAGAACTGAAGAAAAAATTCAACCCTCAAGTTGCAATATTGAAGGATTCTACGAGCAAAATATTGAACGACACAGGAAGCATCAAAAGCAGATAGAATACACAGAGTCACTGTACCAAAAAGAATTGGTCAATGTTCAACCATTTCAGAAGGTAGCATATGATCAAGAACCAATGGTACTGAAGGAAGAAGTCCAAGCTGCACTGAAGACATTGGCCAAAAACAAGGCTCCAGGAATTGATGGAATACCAATTGAGATGTTTCAACAAAGGGATGCAGTGCTGGATGCATGCACTCATCTATGCCAGGAAATTTGGAAGACAGCTACTTGGCCAACTGACTGGAAGAGATCCATATCTGTGCACATTCCAAAGAAAGGTGATCCAACAGAATGCAGATATTATTGAACAATATCATTAATACCACACACGAGTAAAATTTTGCTGAAGATCATTCAAAAACGGTTGCAGCAGTACATCGACAGGGAACGGCCAGAAAGTCAAGCTGGATTCAGAAGAGGATGTAGAACCGGGGATATTATTGCTGATGTCAGATGGATCTTGAATGAAAGCAGAGAATACCAGAAAGATATTTACCTCTGTTTTATTGACCACGCAAAGGCATTCAACTGTGTGGATCATAACAAGTTATGGATAACATTGTGAAGAATGGGAATTCCAGAACACTTAATTGTGCTCATGTGGAACCTGTACACAGACCAAGAGGCAGACATTTGAACAGAACAAGAGGATACTGTGTGGTTTAAAAATCAGGAAAGGTGTGCACCAGGGTTGTATCCTTTCACCATACTTATTCAATCTGTATGCTGAGCAAATAATCCAAGAAGCTGGACTATATGAAGAAGAAGGTGGCATCAGGATTGGCAGAAGACTCATTAACTACCTGTGATATGCAGATGACACAACCTTGCCTGCTGAGAAGTAAGAGGACTTAAAGTACTTACTGATGAAGATCAAAGACCACAGCCTTCAGCATGGATTACACCTCAACATAAAGAAAACAAAAATCCTCACAACTGGACCAATAAGCAACATCATGATAAATGGAGAAAAGATTGAAGTTGTCAAGGATTTCATTTTACTTGGATCCACAATCAACACTCATGGAAGCAGCAGTCAGGAAATCAAATGGCATATTGCATTGGGTAAATCTGCTGCAAAAGACCTCTTCCAAGTGTTAAAAATCAAAGATGTCACTTTGGGGACTAAGGTGCGCCTGACCCAAGCTATGATATTTTCAATCACCTCATATGCATGTGAAAGCTGGACAACGAATAAGGAAGACCAAAGAACTGATACCTTTGAATTATGGTGTTGGCAAAGAATATTGAATATACCATGGACTGCCAGAAGAACAAACAAATCTGTCTTGGAAGAAGTATAACCAGAATGCTGCTTAGAAGTGAGGATGGTGAGACTTTGTCTCACTTATTTTGGGCATGTTATCAGGACAGACCAGTCCCTGGAGAAGGACATCATGTTTGGTAAAGTAGAGGACAGCAAAAAAGAGGAAGACCCTTGATAAGACAGATTGACACAGTAGCTGCAATGATGGGCTCAAATATAGCAATGATTGTGAGGATGGTGCAGGACCAGAGTTTTTCATTCCGTTGTACATAGGGTCACTTGATTTTAATAGCTGTCATGGCTGAAAAAAGGCTAGTTTACAAAGCTATTCAAGCCCAAATGAAAGAAGAACATCAGTATTTCCACTTGTTAATGATACTTATTTCAAAATCCCAGCTATGAATTATTCAAGTTTTTCTTGAAATTCTGTCGATAAATTTCCACATTCCTTATGTTGATTCTTCCATCTAAAAGATGTTGTATCTTTATGTTTAACAAATGAGTTCAAAATGTGTGGAACTATTCAGTTGTGAGCTTTCTATCCCCTTCCAGTACATGTTCTATCAGTCAGGGTTCAACCACAGAAGTAGAACCAGTAGGACACATATATTAAGAAATTTATTACAAGGAATTGGCTTATATGATTGTGGGGGCTGGCTAGTAAAGTCATACTTCCACACAATACAACTATCCTGCATACAAACACATTGACCATTTTCCAGATGAGGCTGCCAAGTCCTTGAATGATGTTGAATCTTCTTTTTTAACATCCTGTAACTTAAATTTTGAAGTATAAAGTCAACTATTAATACATCTTATGTTCAATGATAAGGAATAAGAGGGAAGAAAACAAAAAATATTTGGCTAATATAAACATACTCATAACTATTACAGCTCTGTTTCTGCAACTGGTCACATGGTCTTCCAGGGCTGACTTAAGACAGCTAACAAGATCTTTCCATGTGGACCAAGCACCATCTCCCTAAGTTTGATAATATGGTTCTTTCATGATCTGGTCTTCAGCATACCTCTTCTAGTTTCATCTTTCAATAAAATGCCCTGCTACTCAACTATTCCTGCAAGTGCCATCCCGAACTACCTGGAGGTTTCTGAACTGCCCATGCTATATCATTCCTCCTATTTTTGGCCCTGCACTGATTAATGCCTTTTGCACCCATGATTGCTTCTCCTCTTTAGAGGCTACTCCTTGGCCCCTCTCCCCAGAGATGAAATATTTCACCTTCTGATTTTTGAAGTCTGTTCATATTTTCCCTTCCCATTTGCTCTTAAATCAAAATTTCTATTTGAAAAAAATACAATCCAAGACAGGAGTCCCTATGTGCCGCAAATGGTTAAGCGCTCGACTAGCGGAAAGTTGCCAGTTCAAACCACCCAGCTGTTTCTCATAGGCAGGGCTTGGAATTAGTTCCCACTGGAACCTATGCTAAGAATTTGCATTTCTAACAAGTTCCTAGGCCAGGCTGATACTGCTAGTCAGGGACCAATTCTGAGAACCACTAGCACAGCATTGGTTCTCAAAATTTATTATACATAAGAATCACCTAGGGATCTTGTTAAAATGTAGATTCGGATTCAGTATATCTGGGGTGGAAATGCAAATTCTTAGCAGGAGTTCGAACGTGATCGAAGCCCTGGCAATCTACTTCCAAAAGGTCACAGCCTTGAAAATCCTATGGAACAGTTCTACTCTGCAGGAGTAGGGAACTGACTGTATGGCAACAACATAATCCAAGAACACACACTGGGCTGCGCCTGCTCCACTGGGTCGAGTTGAACCCGGTCGCCAGTCCCATCAGCTCCCGGAGTGTCGGGGCGGTAACTCCCAGCCCTGGAGTCAACTTGGCTCACACCGAAGGCCCAAGCCCGCGCGCTCCGGGCGGGTTGCGACGCACTTCGCCCGGAGAAGCCGCAGCATCACTCCCTCTGCCCACATTCCTCGCTCTACAGCCCGTAAACCCGGCCCGCGGAAGGCGACGCTCCAAGCCGAGCGTCACTGAAAGTTGCCCAAACACTTTAGCGCCCTCCACACTGAAGGCCGCCTTCCTCCTCTAGGCCACGACGCGTCCCGCCGCTCACTCCTGGCCTCTCCCGCCCGGGGCCTCCTGACACCGAAGTGCAGCCCGGCGTCGGGGCGGCCGGCAGCGCATGGGGGAGCATGCGCGGTGGCAGGCGCCTCAGCCCGCGCAGGCGCAGCCGCCGGGGCCGCGTCGAAGCCTCGCGGCCCTCCGGGCCCCTCCCGCCGGGTCAGAAGCCGCGGGGCGCGCCGCGGTGACGCGCGCGGAAGCGTCCTGCGGACGCTCTTAAGGTACTGGGAGCGGAGCGGCGGCGGCGGCCACTGCTGGGCCCCCTACGGGAGAGCCGGGACAGCTGGGAGCCGGTGCGGCGGCGACAGCGGCCGCATGAGTCGGGGGGCCATGCCCCAGCCCGGAGCGCGGCCGGGCGCGAGCTGTGCCGAGAAGCCGGCGCGGCAGGCAGGC
>NW_004444052.1:2107490-2136630 GCF_000243295.1 Trichechus manatus latirostris
GAAGGCGGCGGCCGGCGGACAGCCCCGGCCTGCGACGCGGTGCCCGGCCGAGCAGTGAGTACGCGTCGCGGGGCAGGAGGTCGGCGGGCGCGGGTCCTCTCGAAGGCTGGGGCGGGCGACCCCGGAGGACAGCTGGGCGGGGGGACCGCAGAGGCCCCTTGGGCATCCTCAGGTCTAAGTTGGGTTGTTGGCGACTAGGAGGAACAGAAAGACACTTTTACTAGAGCTCGTGTACAAATGCTTTCTGGAATGCCTCCTCAGTTCTGGGGAACCAGTGTCCCCTTTTGTGACATCTGCTTATCCGTAAAGTTACAGAAAGTCTCAGAAACTAGGGAAACAAACGCGAAAAGCGTTTTATTTTATAGCTAACTCCCAGTAGATCTTTCCTCCACCCTGGTACGGGAGGAAAGTAAGGTCGCCCCTGCTACAGCCACAGCCGCCTGAAAACTGAGCCACAGACATGTTTGTTCTTGGAAGGCAAGTCGGCGCTTGATGATTGTCCCAGCTGTCGGACAGACTTTGGAGCTTGACTCGATTCCTTCACCTCCTTTATTTTTAAATAGGAACATCAGTGCTGGTTAAATAAATTACATACTGAATTGTAAAGAAAAATGGCACAAATTTGGAGCCTTTATAGTATACTGCTGAAGGTCTGGGGGTGGAGGTAGGAGCGCAATATAAACTTTTCTACCCAGTATAAACTTTTGTACGCTTAGAAGTTGCAGGCACAAATTTAGAATTGTAAAAGTCGCTAAATAGCTCAGATAACCAGTTTGTCAGATAATTGGACTGAAATTTGAATTGTAAGGTGTGTTCAAAGGAGGCTTTTTTTTTTTCCTGCATTTCCTAATAAGGGGTCAGTGGAGGCCTGATTTGCAGATACTATGTAATAATAACCTTTATTTGCATATGGCCTTAAAGTGGACTTTCAGATTCTCCTTTATTGAGCACCCAAAGCCCTTGGGATGGTATTAGTCACACTTAATGGGCTAACAGCTACTGCGAAAGAAAGGCTTCTTTTCGAGTAGGAGGTCTCTTTCCCCTGGAGCGAGGCAGGTAACTTTAGTGACTGCAGCTGGCCAGGTGTGGACCTTGACGACCTGAAGAGCTTGTGCCCATCTCTTTTGGGGACGGGGTTCGCTAAGTTCCATCCTGTCTTTGCAGGATCTTCATATTTAAATTACCCAGATATCCTAACTTTGGTTAAAAAAAACAAAACAAAACAAAAAAACACCAAAAAACAGATGTCCTGGAGTGGATTCTGACTCATGGTGACCCCCATGTCTGTCAGAGTAGAGCTGAACTCCATAGGGTTCTCAAGGCTGTGACCTTTCAGAAGCAGATCACCAGACGTTTTTTCTGAAGCACCCTCTGAGTGGGTTCAAACCACTAACTTTTCTGTTAGTCGTTGAGCACTTAACCATTTGCGCCCTCCCAGGGATTTCTGACTTTTAAATCGTAGCTCCTAATTTTTCTTTTAGTTGAAAACACTGTGCAGGCCAGGTGTGAGCTGATTCGGCCTGTGGCTGCCGGTTTGCTCTGTGGGTTAGACGCCTACCCCGGACCCTGCCTACTGTTAAGTAGGCAAGTCTGTGCTTCTGCTCCCCCCTGCCACCCCCCCACTGGCCACATACTGGTTCCTAACTGCTGCTGCAGTGCCTGGCTGCTGCTTCCTTCCTCCTGTTCCTCCCTTAGATGCTATACCTCCGCCTTGGCCTGAGCAGTTCCATGCCCTGGGAGACGCAGAAACATTGATGCCAGAACCATGTTCCCAAAATTACATGGGCATAGTTATATGGCAAGTTTTCTTGCTCAGTGTGGTTCCCAGAATCTGAGTGCCTGGGGAAATGGACCATTTTGGGAAGGAGCACTCTTTCCCGATGAAAAGTTTTGGCGGCAGAGGTGCGTCTTCTGTCTACTGTCAGTAGAATTGTAGACTTAGGGCTGAAGGGAATCTAAAAATCCCAGCCCAGGCTTCTCATTTTACACATTAGGAAACTGAGTCTTAGATTCATTATGCAGCTTGGCCAGGGGGACACCAGCAGTGCCTTGATGTCTGGGTGGGAGCCTTCACCCACCCCTTCCCAGCTTCCTCAGCAAAACCAAGCAGAGTGTCATGATTTATAGTGGCAAACTTCACGTTTTTTATGCCCAGAATAGATGTTTGACTTTGTGGTTTATTTAGCAGCTCAGTTTCTTTTTCTTTTTTTGTTGCCTTTGATTATTTCATTCCCTTTTAACTCTCAGGGAGCTCTGGTAGCACAGTGGTTAAGAGCGCAGGCTGTTAACCAAAAGGTCAGCAGTTCAAATCCACCAGCTGCTTGTTGGAAACCCTATGGGGCAGTTCTGCTCTGTCCTATAGGTTTGCTATGAGCTGGAATTGACTCGATGGCAGTGGGGTTAACTCTCATAAGATGGGTGAGACAAGAGAAAGGAGGTGAATATAATTTTCAGATACTAACTTTTGCATATCACATCTTAAGTTTTGAACATTCAAACCTATCCATCTTTCTGGGTCAGCTGCATACGGATAGTGGGGCTTTTTCTCTTTGCTCTGTGATGTTTTCTCAGAAAAACTGTATTGCGTCCTGTAAACATTACTTGTTTAGTTTGCAGTATAACATATGCACATCATTTCCTATGTGATGATATATGCAGCCTAATAGTTGAGCGAAAATTTAAATAAATAGTACAATGCCTCAGTTGGGATCTAAAATAGTTTTTCATCCCTGTGGTTTTCTGTTCTTGGAGTCAAGGCCTTTCTTCCCACCCAGAGAGTTGAGTTTGCCTCATATGGGAATTGAGTGAAGTATTTGCACATGGAAATATGAAACATCACCTGACTGAAAATATTTTGAGATATCCCATGGAGTCATTTTTAATTCATTCAGTGGACAATAATTATGAATCATAGCCCAGCTTTTCAACTGTTACACATTTTGGGATGTGACTCTTTGAAGGGTACAGTGATGGATAGGGCAAGGGATGGCTCATTTCCTAGGAAGTACAATAGTAGACTCTGGTTTCTTTTAACTAAGCTCACCACATTTCATGAGGGAGAAAATTAGGGGAAGAGAGACAAAAATCTCATGGACAAGCTGCTTTCTAAATCTTTTTGCTTTGCTCATTGTAGAGCTGTGGTTGCTGGCATCCCCTGCACAAGCCGTAAGGATGACTAACAAGATGACTTAGGGTCCCATTTGAAGAAGTCTTCTAGGTCAGATTTAGTTGACTTTTCTTCTTGAAGCCTCTGTGTTCCTATCAGCAGCTCTCTTAAGCTCTATCCCCTGCCCACCCAACCCCCATCATTTGACACTTATACACTCATACTGTATATCTGTCTTGCTCTCAGCTAAGCTAATCCTGACCAAGTTCCTTGAGGACCAAGATGATCCTAGGACATCATTGTTGGCCAGACCAGAAATACTTAGTGAAGAGAACCTACGATGTGGTCCTTCTGTGTCTGCCAGTTTGAATCTGGGGTCCAGGGCTGGTTGTGTGTGTGGGCCTATGTCTGTGAACTTGAAGAAACTGAAATTGAAGGCAGTGTTTTATGTGTATTTATGTTTTGGGAGTGAGGTTCTGATGAAAGCTTTGGCTTCTCAAACAGACTGTGAACAAAAATCATTATACCATTGTTCTTGGGTGTTGCTGTCCCACCTTACATCTTAGCAGCCCCTGGAGGATGGGGATAAGGTATATTTGATGTAGGGGTAACAGCTACTGCCTCCTGTCCTACTCCCACCCTGCTGTAGAGTCTGCTTCAGGGTTTAGAGCTGGTATATCTCTGAGAATCCAGCTTCATTGTTGAGGGTGGCTGGGTTGTCCCCAGGTACCTCTGAAAGTCATGCAGAGTAGCACGAGCCAATCGTGGAAAGCCCACTGACAGAAGCAGGGTGGAATTTTGGCCTTGGTGCCGGTACTTTCCTGCATTTGATGCGTTGTTTACCCATTCCTATAATCGCCAAGTGGTAGAGAAAAGCTGGGCTTAGTGGTCTTTGCTTTTCCTGCGCCTGTGTGAGAAGATGCGTTGGTGTCACCCTGGTTGGTGCTGCCTCACTAATGCTGCCTGGGCCGTTAGTCTTCTAGGACAGGCCAGGTTAAGTCTCAACTGCAGGATTCAAGTCCAGAGAGCTGAACAAAGTCATACTCAGTTTAACTTTTTGGCAACTAAGGGGAATTTGGTGCAAAGGCTATAATGTTGTATTATTGTGTGCCATTGAGTCGATTCCAATTCATAGTGACCTTATAGGACAGAGTAGAACTGCCCCATGGGGTTTCCTAAGCTGTAATCTTTCTGGGAGCAGATCACCAAGTATTTTCACCTGTGGAGTGACTGCTGGATTCGAACTGCCGACCTTTCAGTTAGCAGCCCAGTGCGTAACCATTGTGCCACCAGGGGTCCTATAATGGTATGATTAAAATTCTGTCTTGCTAGCTTAGCATATACCTTCAAGTTGATTTTCTTTTTGTTTTTTCCCATACAAAAATCTATACATACATTGTTATGTGACTCTGATTGCTCTCCCCATACTGTGACAGCACACTCCTCCTTTCTACCCCTGATTTCCCATGTCCATTCAACCAGCTCCTAACCCTCTCTGCCTTCCCATCTCACCTCCGGACAGAAGCTGCCCATTTAATCTCTTGTATCTACTTGAGCTAAAAGGCACACTCCTCACGAGTATCACTTTTATGTCCCACAGTCCAGTCCAGTCCCTGTCTGAAGAGTTGGCCTTGGAAATTGTTTAATTTCTGGGCTGATAGAGAATCCAGGGGCCATGCTTTCTGGAGTTCCTCCAGTCTCAGTCAGACCATTAAGTCTGGTCTTCTTACTAGAATTTGAGTTCTGCTCCCCATCAAGTTGATTTTCTTCATATTATGTGTTTACTTGAACCAGAAATTGAAAATGGACTTCATAGAAATGTCTTCTGCTTCACTATATGTTTTTAGCTTATAGTTCTTGGGAAAAGTATTAATTTTGTCCATATGTAGTGAGCATTGTATTAATAAGTTTTCAAATATGTATACCAGTCGTCTGTCAGTTTGTCGTACTGTGGCGGCTTGCTAGTTGTGAAGCTGTGCTACCAGTATTTCAAATACCAGCAAGGTCACCCATGATGGACAGATTTCAGTGGAGCTTCCAGACTAAGACAGATGGAGAAGGACCTGACGATCTACATATGAAAAAACAGGCCAATGAAAACCTAATGGATAGCAGTAGAACATTGTCTGATATTGTGCCAGAAGATGAGCCCCTCAGGTTGGAACGCACTCAGAATATGACCAGGGAAGAGCTGTTTCCTCAAAGTAAAGTTGACATTAATGACGTGGATGGAGTCGAGATTTTGGGACTTTCATTTGCTGAGGTGGCATGACTCAAAATGAGAAAAAATAGCTGCAAACATCCATTGATAATCAGAACATGGTACGCACAAAGTAAGAATCAAGGAAAATTGGAAGTTGCCAAAAATGAAATGGAACGCTTGAAGATCCATATCCTAGGCATTAGTGAGCTGAAATGGACTGGTATTGGCCATTTTGAATCAGACAGTCATAATGGTCTACTATGCCAAGAATGAAAAATTGAAGAGGAACGGCGTTGCATTCATCATCAAAAAACATTTCAAGATCTGTCCTGAAGTACAGTGCTGTCGTCGGCGATAGGATAATATACGTACACCTACAAGGAAGACCAGTTAATACGGCTGTTATTCAAATTTACTCACCAACCACTAATGCCAAGGATGAAGCAATTGAAGATTTTTACCAACTTCTGTAGTCAAGATGCATTGAAAATTACTGGTGTTGGGAATGAGAAAGTTAGAAACAACGAAGAAGGATCAGTAGTTGGAAAATGTAGCCTTGGTGTGATAGAAATGACCTAGGAGATCGCATGATAGAATTTTGCAAGACCACTGACTCATTCACTGCAAATGCTTTTTCAACAGCATAAATAGTGACTGTACACGTGGACTCCACTGGATGGAATATACAAGAATCAAATTGACTACATTGTGGAAAGAGACGATGGAGAAACTCAATATTATGAGTCAAAACAAAGCTAGGGGCCGACTGCGTAACATGCCATCAATTGCTCATGTTGCAAGTTCAAGTTGAAGCTGAAGAAAATTCAGTCAACGAGAGCCAAAATACTACCTTGAGGATATCCCACCTGAATTTGGAGACCATCTCAAGAATAGATTTGACCCATTGAACACTAGTGACTGAAGACCAGATGAATTGTGGGATAGCATCAAGGGCATCAGACATGAAGAAAGCAAAAGATCACTAGAAAGAAAAGACCAAAATGGATGTCAGAAGACACTCTGAAACTTGCTCTTGAATGTAGAATAGCTAAAGCGAAAGGAAGAAATTATAAAGTAAAAGAGCTGAGCAGAGGATTTCAGAGAGTGGCTTGAGACGACAAAGTAGTATAATGAAATGTGCAAAGACCCAGAGTTAGTAAATCAAAAGGGAAGAACATGCTCGGCATTTTTCAAACTGAAAGACCTGAAGAAAAACTTCAAGCCTTGAATTGCAATATTGAAGGATTCTGTGCTTTCTGAAAGCGAAGAGGACTCGAAGCACTTACTGATGAAGATCATAGACTACAGCCTTCATTATGGATTACACGTCAACATAAATAAAACAAAAATCCTCGCAGCTGGACCAGTAAGTAACATCGCGATAAATGAAGAAAAGATCAAAGTTGTCAAGGATTTCATTTTACTTGGATCCACAATCAACGCCCATGGAAGCAGCAGTCAGTAAATCAAATGACGTATTGCATTAGGTAAATCTGCTGCAAAAGACCTCTTCAAAGTGTTGAAAAGCAAAAATGTCAGTTTGAGGACTAAGATACACCTGACCCAAGCCATAAGATTTTCAGTTGCCTCATATGCATGTGAAAATTGAACAATGAATAGGGAAGACCGAAGAAGAATTGATGCCTTTTAATTATCGTGTTGGCGAAGAATATTGAATATACCATGGACTCCCAGAAGAACGAACAAATCTGTCTTGGAAGAAGTACAGCCAGAATGCTCCTTAGAAGCAAGAATGGTGAGACTTTGTCTCGCTTACTTTGGACGCGTTAGCAGGAGGGACCAGTCCCTGGAGAAGGATATCATCCTTGCTAAGGTAGAGAGTGAGCAAAAAAGAGGAAGACCCCCAATGAGATGGCTTGTCACAGTGGCTGCAACAGTGGGCTGAGACATAGCAAAGATTGTGAGGATGGTGCGGTACTGGGCAGTGTTTCTTTCTGTTGTACATAGAGTCACTATGAGTTGGAACCAACTTGACAGCACCTAACTGCAACAACAATGGACAAAAAATTGAATGATGCAGGAAGTATCAAAAGAAGTTGGAATACACAGAGTCATTGTACCAAAAAGAATTTTGGTCAAAGTTCAGCCATTTCAGGGGTAGCATATGATCAAGAACCGATGATACTGAAGGAAGAAGTCCAGGCTGCACCGAAGGCATTAGCGAAAAACAAGGCTCTGGGAATTGACAGAATACCAGTTGAGATGATTCAACAAATGGATGCAGTGCTGGATGCACACACTCATCTATGCTAAGAAATTTGGAAGACAGATACCTGGCCAGCCGACTGGAAGAGATCCATATTCATGCCCATTCCAAACAAAAGTGATCCGTTGGAATTCAGATATTATTCAACGATGTCATTAATATCACACGCAGGTAAGATTTTGCTGAAGATTATTCAAAAAGGTTGCAGCAGTACATTGACAGGGAACTTCAAGAAATTCAGTCCAGATTCAGAAGAGGACATGGAAAGAGGGATATCATTGCTGATGTCAGATGGATCTTGGCTGGAAGCAGAGAATACCAGAAAGATGTTTACTTGTGTTTTATTGACTAAAAACAATTGTTATGCAGGTCTTTGGAGCAAAGGCGTCAGTTATAATTTGGTATGCACATCATATAACTTATTCAGCTTGATATTTGACCTCTCAGTATGAATTGACAGCAACTGATTTGGTTTTGGTTTTAATATGAATAATAGAATATTTCATCTCTAGCTTGAGAGAAAATGGGTAAATCCTGTTTGTGGGAACTTGTAAATACACATTTTAAAATATTGATATGGGGTAAATTGGAGCCGTGGTGGCTTAGTGGTTACGAGCTCGGCTCCTAACCAAAAGGACAGCAGTTTTGAGTTCACCCGCCACTCCTTGGAAACCCTATGGGACAGTTCTACTCTGTTCTCTGAGGTCGCTATGAGTCGGAATTGACTCGACAGCAACAATGGGGCTAAATTAAGAAATTTCTAAGGAGGACTTATTAGTATCGTGGTTTTTAAAATTTAACTCAGCTGTGTAACTAGTGTGCTCAAGTGCCGGGATCTCCCAAGCACATTTAACATTTTGTTTTACTTGTGTTCTTTATTACTTTTCTAGCTATCTTTATGTTTTCTGGAAGGACACGTTTTGCTTTCTTATTCTTTTGTCCTTTCTAAGGAAAGGCACAGTGCCTTTTGGGGATCTTTTTGGAGATCATTGAGACTGTCTCTGGGCCTCTTTTGTGTCAAATAGTGGATATCCCCCAGCCCCCACTTGACAGCTACATACAATAGGTTGTCAGATTTCTGGAACTGCTCAGCATCTGTGATTTTCTCTTATCTTGTAAATATCCTTTTTCCTTTCATTGTTTCATGATCTTCCCTTCCCATAAAGTTTCAAACCAAACCTCTATTTCAGATTCCTAATTTTAAATGTAATTTCATTCTGTCTTTATTTTCAGCCTTTGATACATTTATCATTGTAGTAGCTTCTGATATTTAAAAATGCTAAATTAAAAGTTTACTGGATGATATAGTTTTAAAAGAACTGTATCATTTTTATTTTTCTCACCTTTTTTTTTCCTGTTTTCTTTTTAATTTTTTTTTTTTTATGCAGAGTTGATTGTCTTAAAATTAGGTGTGTGACTATTTCATTCTGGCTGTTAAATGTCTTCCTTTCTGACCATAGTGTTTGAGCTTTATTGCTTAAACTTAAAATTTATCGTCTCTCCGTGGAGATACAGCTTTGGGATCATTTTAAGGGTTGCCTTTAAGGCCATATTACAATTTCCATATGTGCCTGGTGGTCAGGGAAGTTAGCGAACACTTGTGCACAGGATCTGAGCCAAATCCAGTAGTGGCTACAGTCATTTGAATATACTCTGGGCCGTTGTCAATTTCTACTTTGCCTTTTTGCATGTCCTGAATCACTGCTTTTTGTTTCTAATAATCTCCCGTTCTGCTCTGTCTTCTCTCTGCATTTAGTTCTGCTGTTTGTTCTGCTATTTGTCTCTCTTCTGTTCCCCTGTGTGGCTTTTGCAGGAGTTTGTGGCTGTACTGAGAGATGCCTGCTTAGAGGAGCTCCTCTGGGTGCTGGCCTTGCGATTGTGTTTGGGTTATTTTGTAGAGCGTAAGAGGACAAGAGTGGAGCCAAATGTGCATGCAGGATAGCCCCGAAATTCTCCTCAAGTGCAACTTTAATGATAAATAGATTGACAGATCGCTAAAGCTCAGATTTGGAAGAGAAACCATGTAGATCATGTAGCTCTTGTCCACTCTCCTTCTGAAGACGAGGAAACTGAGGCCACGCTTGTGGAAGTGGCTTGCCAAAGCCATGCTTCTGATAATCATATTATGAAAGCAATCCACTTACGTGCCTACTTGAAAGGATCAAAATTTTTCTCTTTTTCTTTGATAAAGCTAGGGAGGAGGCTGAAAGATGTTAAGTTAGCAAGAGAAGAACTAACACATTTAGTCACTTTTTATTTTAGGTGTTTGAGGCATGGTTGCTGTGAATCTGGTTTCTGTTTGCTTTTAGCTCTGGCACAGTCTCTGTGGTGTCATCACACCTTTTATTTGAAATCTCGCTGGAGTCAGAGCACATGGAAAGTACCTTTCCCTAATATTGTCCCCTCACCCCACCACATTAAAAAACAAGCACACACATGCTCATGGTCGTGCCTGTACTTAGTGAGGAAAGAAGGAATAAGAAGGGGTTGTTAGCTGGTTGTCAAGGCATACTCTGCACCAATGGATATATGTGACAATAAGAATAGTACCTTTTTTGAGGGCTAAGTGTTTTATGTGTGTCAATTTATTTCTCACAACAATGGTGTGAAATGAATACTCTTGCCATCCTTTTTATAGGTGGGAAGCAGAGGCGCCGAGAGGTGTAGTTACTTTAATTACAGGCTGGTAAGGGCTGATGCAGGGAGTGGTTAAACCGGGTCCCTTTCCTCACCATTGCACTCTACACGAGGATCTTTCACACAGCATGTGTCATGATGGGTTAGCTGGGAGACAGGTCAGGGGTATGTGAGCTGTTCGGGCAGAGAGAGCAACCAGAGCAAATCACAAGTGTGGAACTGCAGGCTCTGGTCTGGACTGAGTGTGGCCTGTGTGTAGGGAAATCGTGGCACTCAGGCTGGCGCAGTGGGTGAGGTCCAGATTCAGGCTTTAGTGCCCTGCGTGTTTAGTTCCCCACCAGGAGAGGGCAGGAGGAACATGTTAGACTGCCCACCTCAGCCTGCCTCTCTTACCACCCTCTTGTGTCTCTCCCTGCACCTTCTCCTTTCTCCTTCCCCAAGCTGTGTGGGGCCATGTACTAGGAGCTGGAGTGAAAAGGGAATTGGAACTGGTGGTGTCTCAGGTTTCTACTTAATTCCATTTTTTCCAGCCCGGCACCTCCTTCTCCTGTGGTCCATTGTGTCAGGACCCTCCTCTTCTGTGTAGGGTGGGGGTGTGCTGTCATGGGCAGGGAGTATAGGGAATTGGGGTCTGAGTACTCCCTGTGCAGCATCAGCCGATCCCGTTTTCAGCTGTGTGTCACCTGTGAACTGTGAAGTACTTGGTGCCCCCATTCCCTGAGTTTTTTGGGGGTTCTGCTGGGTATACTGGTCTTGCCTTCCAGCAGATGCCCACCCCACCCACACTGGCATTGAGACTTCCTGTCCTGTCCCTGGTCCTGCCCTCTAGCAGATGCCCACCCCACCCTCACCAGCACTGAGACTCCCTGTCCTGTCCCTGGTCCTGCCCTCCAGCTGATGCCCACCCTACCCCTATCTGCATTGAGACTTCCTGTCCTGTCCCTGGTCCTGCCCTCCAGCAGATGCCCACCCTACCCTTATCTGCATTGAGACTTCCTGTCCTGTCCCTGGTCCTGCCCTCAAGCAGATGCCCACCCTACCCCTGTCTGCGTTGAGACTCCCTGTCCTGTCCCTGGTCCTGCCCTCCAGCAGATGCCCACCCCACCCCCACCAGCATTGAGACTCCCTGTCCTGCCCTCCAGCAGATGCCCACCCTACCCCTGTCTGCATTGAGACTCCCTGTCCTGTCCCTGGTCCTGCCCTCCAGCAGATGTCCACCCTACCCCTATCTGCATTGAGACTTCCTGTCCTGTCCCTGGTCCTGCCCTCCAGCAGATGCCCACCCTACCCCTATCTGCATTGAGACTTCCTGTCCTGTCCCTGGTCCTGCCCTCCAGCAGATGCCCACCCCACCCCCACCAGCATTGAGACTCCCTGTCCTGCCCTCCAGCTGATGCCCACCCTACCCCTATCTGCATTGAGACTTCCTGTCCTGTCCCTGGTCCTGCCATCCAGCAGATGCCCACCCTACCCCTATCTGCATTGAGACTTTCTGTCCTGTCCCTGGTCCTGCCCTCCAGCAGATGCCCACCCCACCCCCACCAGCATTGAGACTCCTTGTCCTGCCCTCCAGCTGATGCCCACCCTACCCCTATCTGCATTGAGACTTCCTGTCCTGGCCCTGGTCCTGCCCTCCAGCAGATGCCCACCCCACCCCATCAGCCTTGAGGCCTTCTCCTCCTGGCCCTGGTCCTGCCCTCCAGCAGATGTCCATCCCACCCTATCAGCCTTGAGGCCTCCTCCTCCTGGCCCTGGTCCTGCCCTCCAGCTGATGCCCACCCTACCCCTATCTGCATTGAGACTCCCTGTCCTGTCCCTGGTCCTGCCCTCCAGCAGATGTCCACCCCACCCCATCAGCCTTGAGGCCTCCTCCTCCTGGCCCTGGTCTTGACCTCCAACAGATGCCCCTCTGCTGGCATTTACCATTGCTTTGTCCACTTTCTGTCTTCAGGTTTCCACAAAGATAGAGTTGGTGTTTCTGTTTCGCATCATTGTCATTTTGGGGTGAATCTTGAGGGAAGGAGGGGCCATCATAAAACCAGAGGTCCTCTTCTTCAACTTTGTTGAGCATCTAGTGGGAGTTTCTTCCTGTCTGGCACCTCCTAAATCAAAGAAACCAAACTTGTTGCCGTCAAGTAGATTCCAACTCATAGTGACCATGTAGGACAGAGTAGAACTGCCCCATAAGGTTTCCAAGGAGCGGCTGATGGATTCGAGCTGCCGACCTTTTAGTTAGCAGCCGTGGCTCTTAACCACTGTGCCACCATGGTTTCCAGCACCTACTAGGTTCTTGTTAGTACACAAAATGAGATTGGAGCCTCTTTAGGAAGCTCTTGTAATGAGTTAGAAGTCACGAGTAGTAATGGCAGCCATTGAAAGGGAGGGGCCAGGTGTGGGACAGTGGAGATTGACTCCACAGCAAATGAGTGACTGCTTGAATGTGTGAGGAGGGGGCAGGAGGACCCTAGAGGAGGTTTTCAGCTTGACTTGGAATAATTGATGCTCTCTTATCCATGTTTTCTAGACTAGTTATTGTAGAATTTGCTTCTGACACACATAAATGCTTTTGTTAGTACTGTCTCCATTCTTGGAACTTGGTAGGATCATCTGAGGAGCTTCATTAATAAGGCCGCATGCTAAGATGCCTGAATATATAGTTAAGGCATTAATAGAGATTATAGTTAAAAAGGCCTCAGAGCCATGTGTCAAGTGGAGTAATGTGAAGTGTCCTATTTAAAAAGGAAACTCGGAAGTGGAATAAAGTGGTGAGATAAGAACACGAGCATTGAAGATATAAGGCACATGTTTTATCACATTGTCATCGTGCAATGTGAAAAAAATCAAAATTTTAGTGTCTTATAAAGTTCTTAAGCAGCTGTATATTGTGATAAGAGGGAAAATGTCAGTGCAACAAATTTTTGAAATGTCTAATTTGGTGTGATTTCAGCGAGGAGGACATGTATCGTGCTGCGGATGAAATAGAAAAGGAGAAAGAATTACTTATACATGAAAGAGGGTCATCAGGTATGTCCGGAATTGTTTTATTTATAGAGTTCTTACTGTTTATGATAGAAAATGCCATTACATCGGTATATCCATCTTTAGAAAATATTAGGTGTACTTCCTAGGAAACATTTTCATGCATATGGTCTTATCAACGTCAGATGATTCATTTTGCCAAAGTATGTTGGGGGAAGAGTGCTTCCTGAAATTTTGAAATTTTAACACAAGTGTTCTTCCTGCGTCCTTTGCATTCTTTTTTGCACCTGTGAGGATTGTTTTGTTTAATCTCTTGAACCACCCTCTCTCAGTTCTTGATTTCCTTATATTTTTAGAGGGAGAGATGGTATTTGAAGTGCATTGTTCATTTCAAATTAAGGGTTTGTGGAGAAGCTAGCTTGGCTTGGATGGCTTTGCATGCAGATGACCATGTGAATCTGATTGATAAGAAAGAATGATCCTGCAGTTGATAGCATGCATTCTCTCATTGTTTTCTGATTTAGGGTGAGTGTTCTCCTCTGCCATGCCCTGTCTTCTCACCCCCCCCCAGGCCCTATGGAAGCTAGGGCAGGCATTATTCCTGGCTGGCCTCATGCAGGGACTGGGGGTGGGGGGGGGTGCTGCCCTGATTTGGGGATTGTTGTTGTTGTGTGCCATTGAGTCAATTCTGACTCACAGCATCCTCGTGACAGAGTAGAACTGCCCCATAGGATTTCCTAGGCTGTAATCTTACAGAAGTGGATTGCCAGGTTTTTCTTTTACAGAGCTGCTGAGTGGGTTCAAATTATCATCCTTTTGGTTAGCAGCCGAGCATATTACCTGTGTGATGTATGTGTTCTACTGGCTTGTTTTGAGAACTAGCTTCTGTTCACTTTGTGGTTAACAAAAGCATTCTCACATGTGTAATTAGGAACATGGTACACAGTGGGGTTTTTGGTAATAATTTCCGAGTCTTCCTCACTAGCAGTTGATGAAACTCTTCCCTGGGATGATCAAAGGAGATAAGGGTAGCAGCAGTGGGTACAAACATAGCGATGATTGTGAGGCTGGTGCAGGACTGGGCAGTGTCTCGTTTGGTCATATATAGGGTCGCTATGAGTCGGAAGCGACTCGGCAGCATCTAACAACAACAGTTCTTTGTAATGGTCCCAGCCAGGTGTGTCCCCTGGGCCACACTGTTGCTGTCCCACATGTAACTCCAGAGGTGCCTGTCTCTACTGCTGTACTCGCTCAGGGTTCACTTTGAGGTGCAGGGCCTTCACTGGTCATATTCCTAAGGAGACAGTGCTTCATCAGATATTGTTTCTTACTGCTCTGTTAGCAGGGACTTCCTGTTCCTCTCCCACCCTGCAGGTTCTCTGTCGGGATGCTCTTGTGTCCAGCATTGTAGCCCCACACAGGTGTTTTAGCTTTTTGGTGGCACTTATGACTTCCAGATTTAGTCTGAGATTAAAATGGAAGAGCCCTTTGCATTGCTTCTTGCATCTCTGTCCTTCTGGGTTCACAGTCCTTCCTGCAGTGCAGCCTTTGGAGTGCCTTCAGCAGGTCTGCTGGTGATGCACATTGTGTCAAGGCTGGTTTATATCTCCTTTTTTTACTGAACGATAAATAACTCCAGATGAGTTAGTTTCTTTAATCTTTTTGACGATTTTATTTTCCTGTCTTCTGGTTTTTTTGTAGTTGAAAATATTGCTGTCAGTTGAATGCTTGGTAGACAGTGTGTTTTCCTTCTGTCTTTGCCTCTGGTGTTCTGTGCTTTCTCCTTGATGTCTCTAACAGTGGGCTTTTTATAAACACATTGACTGGAATATTTGTTTCTTCTTGAATCTAAAGATGCGTCGTTATCATTAGTTTTGGAAAATTCTCAGCCATTATCTCTTTGAATATTGCCTTTTTCTTATTCTTCCTGTTTACTCCAGAACTCCAATCAGATGTTTGTTAGTCCTTAATCAGTCGTACAAAGCTCTTAATCACACTCTTTCATATACATGTGTCATTTGACATTCCCGATGCATTCTGTGAAATAGGACGTTATGTGATTTGGACGTTGTGCAAACACCATATTATATTCAGGCAGTCCATGGGTTACAAACATCTGACTTACGTACAACCCATAGTTATGAACCAACCCCTGTAAAGCCTATTAGGTTAAAAATTAAAGGTACATATGATGGTTCGTAACAATAAATGGGCTTTACTTTGTGATGTGCATCAAAACATTATTATTATTATTATTTCTGTATTGTTATATTAAAGATGTTTTAGTGTATCAGGAAGCATTTATTTAATGTGTTTTATGCATAGAAAAGTACACTATATACTAGGACAAACATTTGACTAACTGACATTAGATATGTCCACTATGTCCCATTCTCCTATTGGGATTTCTGAAATCTATTGTAACCTTATAAATCATACGCATGCGAAAGCTGGCTAATGAATAAGGAAGGCCAAGGAAGAATTGATGCCTTTGAATTATGGTGTTAGCAAAGAATATAGAATATACCACGGACTGCCAAAAGAACGAGCAAATCTGTCATGGAAGAAGTATAGCCAGAATGCTTCTTAGAAGACAGGATGGTGAGACTTTGTCTCACGTACTTTGGACACATTATCAGGAGGGACCAGTCCCTGGAGAAGGACATCATGCTGGGTAAAGCAGAGGATCAGCAAAAAAGAGGAAGACCCTCAACGAGATAGATTGACGCAATGGCTGCAATGATGGGCTCAAGTATAACAACAATTGTGAGGATGGTGTAGGACCGGGCAGCGTTTCGTCCTGTTGTACAGGACGCTACGAGTCGGAACGGACACGACACCTGACAACAACAACATCACAACATTATGGGACCACAGTCGGATATGCAGTTGGACGTTGCCCAGACGGGTGTTAGATGGCGCGTGGCTGTATGTGTTCCATCCGTTGTGTCCTGGGCGGTTTCTTCAGTCTGTTCTCTTTCTTTCTGTTTTCCCTCCAGTTTTACCTGGTCTTTTTGGTAGGGTGTTGCTCTTCACTCACGTTTCTTATCCACTCTTTTATTTCTTTAAGTGTTTTAAACGTACTCTTCTATATCTGATAATTCCATTGTCTGATTATCTAATGATGCCAGCTGTTATTTTTGCCTGTTTCTTTGTTTCTTCAAATTTTGGATTGTAAGCTCAGCTTCTGCCCCTCTGTGCAGCGCCTGTGCCTCCTGGCTTGAGTGTCAGAGAATTTGGCCCTGTTTCTAGTAGAACCCCAGGGTGTCACCTACAATGGACCACTGTATGTTAATTTCTAGACTGGAGGGCCCATCTGTGATTATAAATTTTCAGGGGAGGCAGAAGTTCTCTTATCCTCTCTGTCAATGAAGAGATTCTTTTCAGCTAGTCCACAGGTCCACAAATTCTGACTTATGGACCAAATTCAGCCCACTGCCCGGTTTTGTAAATAAAATTTTATTGAAACATGTTTATTGGACCATGTCTGCCACATTCTTGCTACAATGTGACAGAGAACTTATGGTCCTCAGAACCTAAATTATTTTCTTTCTGGCCCATCATAGTAACAGGTTGTCCATACCTGCCCTAGTCCACCCTCTGAGGGTCTGAGTCCTTGTCTGTCACCTGTATAGTAGTTAAGGACCAAACCTCTTGGTTAATTCACCTCTTGCTTAGCACTTTGGTTTTCAGCTTCCCTTTTTTTGGAGGGGAGGGTGGTACATTAGAAATGTTCTTTTCTGGAAATAACAATCAGAGTCTGTATGTTTTGCAGTTAAACAAAAAGAGGAACTGTTGTAGACTATAAGCTGCTAGAGGTCAGGCGCCTCCTTGCCCTGCACCTCCAGCTCCTAGTCTGATGCATGGCATGTTCTCCCAAGGCACAGTAGCCAACTGGGAATTCGTTTACCACATGGGTAACAGCTGTGCAAGTGCTCCATTTCCCTGCCCTGCCCAGGGGCCAGGTCTTGTCTTGGTGTGGGCAGGAATAAGGAATGCAGGCGAGGGGAGCAGGAAGCAGGACTTTCTCCCCAGGAGGCCCTTCCTGGCTGGACATGTGAGAGTACACATGGTGCTCTCCGTTCAAGCTCATACCCCATCTGGTAGGAGAATGTGGCCCACAAGTGTCCCGTACTCTGGACATTGCAAGTTCCTCGTACATGGTGAGGAGGTGAATGGAAAGACAAAGACAGGGACCATTGCCCTTCACTGAGTAGACACTCAAAACATACAGTTCTTGAATTTAAAACTTGACTTTGAGGGTTGACTCTGCAGCCTGGGTATTTGTGGTCCCTGATACCTTAGGGTCTGTTTCACTTGTAAGCCTGTCCTGACATATACCATAGATAAATGTTTCTACGTTATTTGTATATGTGTTATTTTCCCTTTTATATAAGAGGTTTATTTGTCTTTGAAAAGGATTCATAATGAGATTTGTAAAATAGGCCGTTCTTGTAGTTTAAAAAAAAAATTGATTTTCCTAAACTGCAAGGAGGATTTAAGGCTCTTCCTGGGGGCGTCTGCAGCTCTGTGGGCTTGGTCCCCCTCGTGGCTGTCACACCTGGTGTATTGCTGTTGCCTTTTCTTCAGTCATCTGTAAGCTCACTCAGGACAGAATCAACGTTTTCCTAGTCTTTGTGTCCCCAGTGCCTGGCTCATAGTTTGGCATATATTAGACACTCAGTAACATTTGTTGAATTGATTATCCCATTTTCATTTTATGTATAATTTCCTCAGGAGTAAATCTCGTAAGGTATTTGTATTTCTGGCCTAATTTTATTGTTAACATCTATGTCTTCGGTTGTTTCAAAAGGAAGTTAAGGGTGCCTGAGAGCTTACCTCACTTTCTTCCCAAAACACGCACAAACATACCCATGAGCGTGCATGTGCGTAGACCACAGAATAAACCCCAAACCTCGCAAGTTAAACAGGGAAAATCGAACACTGCTCTTTATCGTATCATTTCTCTGATCATAAGTCATGTTTTTGATTTTTGGGGATACGTTATTAGAGTCAGATGAGGCCTGTGGTTCAACTAATGTTGAGAGCTCTATCACCTTCTCATTTATCATTAATAACTTAGGGCCACTCAGGATCAGGACAGGATATAAATCAGTAAAGACAATTCAGTATTGCTTTGTTATAGTAGGTGTTATCTCTTTGTATAATGAATGTACAAATCATCAAGTGTATTTTCTCATAGTCTAGATTATTGCATCTTTGATTTGATAAAGTATTCATAGATACTTGTGTATCAGTGGAGTTCCAGGTGCTGAGGATGCAGCTGAGAAACCAAACAAAGCTTCTGCCCTCCAGGAGCTTATATTTTACTGTGTGTGTGTGTGTGTGTGTGTGTGTGTGTGTGTGTGTGTGTGTGTGTGTGTGTGTGTGTGTGTGTGTGGGGAGAGCAGTATAGAAAAATAAATATGTCAGGTATTGATAAGCGCTGTCTTGGAAGAAGTGCAACCAGAATGCTCCTTAGAAGCAAGGATGGTGACACTTTGTCTCACGTAATTTGGACATGTTATCAGGAGGAGCCAGTCCATGGACAAGGACATCATGCTTGGTAAAGTAGAGGGTCAGTGAAAAAGAGGGAGACCCTCAGCAAGATGGATTGACACAGTGGCTGCAACAGTGGGCTCAAGCATAACAAGGACTGTGAGGATGGCGCAGAACCAGGGAGTATTTTCTTCTGTTGTACATAGGGTTGCTATGAGTTGGAACTAACTCAGTGGTCCAACAACAACATTGATAAGTGCTAAGAAGAAAAACAAAACATTGCCAAGGTAATAGCGACTGCAGGTGTGTGTGATTGTGTGCTAGAAGGCTCAGGTGACATTTGAGCAGAGACCTGCATGGAATGAGAGAGCAGCCCTGCGGGACTCTGTCTGTGTTAGAGGAGCACCAGGGAGGATTCCAGGTGAGGGGCTGGAGCAGTGTCAGTGTCGGGGGTGGCGGGAGCTGAGGCCAGAGAGGTCGTGGGGGGCAAGCTGGGTCAGGCGGGGCCTTGTAGGTGGGGACATGAATCTCACCCTGCGCGAGATGGGAAGCCACTGGAGCTCTGCACCCAGGAGTGATGAGCTCAGCTGACTTAGGTTTTAAATGGATCTCACTGCTACCACGTGGAGAAGGGTATGTAGGGTGTGGTGACGAGGGAGACCTATTGGGAGACCTCTGTGGTTATCTAGGAGAGAGGTAATGGTGTGTGACCCAGGGTATAGGCAGTGGTGGAATTCTGAATTTTTTTGGAAGTGAGAAAGTGAGGAGTAAAGGGTGATCCCGAAGTAAAACAGCACCGTTATACTGATGATGCTTTGTTTCATTGTTTTCCTATTTTTTTGATTCCTTAACAGAACCCAGATTAAGTGTAGCTCCTGAAATGGATATCATGGACTACTGCAAAAAAGAATGGAGGGGAAATACGCAAAAAGCAACGTGCATGAAAAAGGTATGACAAATATGTCCACGTATCACAGGTCTTTCAAATAGTCTGTCATTAGTTATTACTTAATATGCCCTTTTGTATTTTTAAAAGTTACCTATGATAACTGCTTGCTATTTGATATATAAATATTGGTGTTCTAATTTTAGACATAAGGAAATAGACCTCAGAGATAGGGGACTTGTTTAGAGCCCAGTACAGGTTGTCCCCGACTTACGACCGGGTTTCGTTCTGACGACTCCGTTATAAGTCAGTTCTGATGTAAGTCAAGTACCTTTTTTTTTTTTTTTTTAGTTTTCGTTATTATTGCCTTTTATTATCCGTATCTTTGTAAGTCTGATCTTTGAACATCTGAGAGTGAACATCTGAGAATGATAACATCGGCAAATTATATGCTGCAACAGTGTACATAGTACTCACTACTAACAATAAGATGTACCAAAAAAAAACCAACAGGGAGTCGTAATTGCGGTTTGTTAACAACTCGAATACGCCATAAGTTGGGGACCCACCTGTATTAATAGAGAGTCAGCACCAGTTATTCAGGAACTGAATTGCTTTGTGAAACAGAATGATTCTGCAGTTCAGAGTTGGGCCAGCTGTCGCTCATCCCCTTGGTCCTTGGGGACTGGCCACCTTGGCCTGGTGTTGTCAGAGCCTTAGGGGTGGGCACTGGAGCTGTTCCTGGGACTGGCTGAGTCCAGTCTCCCACTGCCCCTCGTCTTAGGGGCCTAGGCCCTCTGGACCCCCTATGCAGAGAGATCTGGAACTGGCCACCTTCGTTAAGGGTATCCTAGGAACTGCCCTCCCAGTCGTATTGCATGGATTGGGACCCTCGGGTCATCTCGGAGGCTGTAGGATAACAGCTGCGATTCCCACAGTGTGGTGCTGCTGTGACCGGGCTGGTTCTGCTCACATAGAGCCAATGTTTGTTGCTCAGGTCAAACACCTTGACCCCAATACACTGCACAGCCAATCGAACAGCAAATCCTATTGGATCTACCTGCAAAAAACACCTTGACCCCAATACACTGCACAGCCAATCGAACAGCAAATCCTATTGGATCTACCTGCAAAATGTGTCCTGAATCCAACATTCCTAATTGTTAGGTTGAACCATGTGAAATTGCTACTATTTGACTGTTTTCAACCTACAAAAACAGCAATTTCAATCTAATAATTCCCCACCTCTTGTAACCGCTGGGTTATATCCTTTGTTCACTTTTCTATTGGAATTATGTAAATTATGAATTTAAATATACTTCTATATTACAGACATTGACCTGTCATTTTTAAGAGAAATATTTTTCAACTTTTTAAAAAAAATTTTTTTAATGTTTAAAATTTTCCTTTTTTTTTTTTTAATGTTTGAATACATTTATTTTTTTCCTTAGAGCTTGTTTTTGTAGAAGATTTTGCATCTTTCAGTAGGCACCTCAAGTGCGTCTGCCTGTGTGAAGTGGGCTGGCCTTTGTCAGAAGGCAAGCTGCCACCTTTAAAACTCTTTTGAGAGCAGATGTCAGCACTTAGTCCCCACAAGTCTGGTGTCTAGATTGTTTGCATGCCAGGCGCTTGCTGGGGGCTCAGCAGTGAAACACCTGCATTCTGCACACCTGCCAGAGGTTAGGTTCAGAACATTTTTATCTTTTTATGGCTGTCTAACCAGCCACACTTAGATGTTCCTACTTCCTGCCTTGTATCAATTTAGATAACCAGGAAGCCAAGTATCTAAACTATGTTTCCTCAGCTTTCCCAGAAATGTTTTCACTGACTTGCGATTCTGCTTCACAACCTTAGCCTTTTGAGAGCATTGCTTTTAGCAGTTGGTGACTTGAAGACTGTAATCGAAGATTTCTTCTAAGTCATCCAGATATCCACATTCAGGAGCTTGTGCTAAAAGCATTCTTCTGTGGGTTTTGCACCAGGGAAAGATTTGACCCTGTAGGTGGAGTCTTTCAGTGACCAGGTAATCACCACCCGGTCAGTTAGAAAAGCACCACATCTGGACCCACCCTCAGTGATATAGCGCATCTCTGGTGCCTGGCGACAGCTTAGTTCTCAGTTCTGTATTAGTCCTTACTTGTCTACGTGTATATTCTTTATTTTGGATATTCTTTTGGAAGTAAGCATTATAAATCCAGTTTAATTTACAAAGCTTGTTTCCACTCTGACATAGCATGAGTAATGAGTGCATTTGGAAAGATGCAGTGTCCATTGAATGAGCCATCATAAGTGCTGCTGCGGGAGTGGGGGGTTCACCATAGGGAAGACGTGCATATGGTAGGTGTGATGGGCCCTCATATGCCACAGTGGTTGGATAACTAAATACAAAGGCCGCTCTCCAGATATTATTATTGGAAAGAAGTGCTTCAGGGACCTCTCCCCATCATATTCACTTAGAACATCGTCCTCTGATTTGAGTCTGAGCAGGTCTGTCTGGGGAGGTCAGGTCACTGCAGGTGCCTGTGCAAGTCACTGGGGTTCCTTGTGTCCTTTTATGTACACTTCAGAATTGTCCAGTTGATGCTGTCTTTGAGTGACTGAGTATGCCACTGAACAGTTTCATTTCCTCATTTCACTTCCAGACTGAGCAAGAATGGCACTTCAATCCACTTTTTTTTAAAATTTAACAGAATTATCCAGTTATCTCCTAGCGTGTCAAACCAAAAAACCCGTTGGCAGTCGAGCTGATTCCAACTCATAGCAACCCTATAGAGCAGAGTAGAACTTCCCCATAGGGTTTCCAAGGAGTGGCTGGTGGATTCGAACTGCCAGCCTTTTGGTTAGCAGCCAAGCTCTTAACCACTGCGCCACCAGGGCTCCGTCTAGCATGTAGACTTCTTTATATATACCGAACAAATTTGGGATTTGATATATATTTTTCAATGCAGAGATACAAACTTAGCACATTTTCTCAGTCTCTCCTGCCTCTTCATTAAAGAGGTTAAGGTCCCCGTGAACACAGAATAAGCCCTGCAGGATATTAGTGATCAGTAAGTGAATGTTACAATAGTTGCTTAGAAAGGGACGTATAACTCCAACTTTGGGGGTGGCAGACATGTTTTAACAATACTTTGTATATTTTATATGTCTAGCCTATTGTGTATGTTGCATATGCTGATACTTCACAGAGTACTCATGTTTGATAACTTCTTTTGATTAATAAAAAAGGGGTTGGAATGTCCCACATAAAGGATTCGGCCAGTCTTGTTTCCATTCTTCCAGCAATCTGGGACAGTTTTTCCCCACAGGAATAAAACTCTCCCTGCCACTTGAAGTCAGTAATGACCTACCTTGGATTCTTTGATACTTTCACCCAGGGCTACGAGGAAGTTTCTCAGAAATTCACCTCCATAAGGTGCGTTCGCGGTGACAACTACTGTGCACTGAGGGCTACGCTGTTCCAGGCGATGAGCCAGCCGGCGGAGCTGCCCCTCTGGCTGCAGGACCCGGAGCTCACGCTGGTATGCTGCCACCACAGGTTTGAGTCTGCAGTGTTTCACGTGGCTGCGTGAGAAGACTTCCCCTTTCTGCCCATGCTCTTGCGAGTAGTATTGCCTGTGACACGATGTCAGCTCGTGGGTGTGCTCAGGTCTGTGTGGCTGGGGTGATTTCACCTAGTAAAATGGCCGAGAATAGTGGATGTTTCCCAGATAAGGAAAGCAATAGAACTGATTCAAGCAGGTCAGCTAAATTAAAGAGCAGATGTTTAGAGTTTGTAAAAAGCGATTTGGAACGGTTCGACTTCATTGTTGGTGTTTACATCAAGTGGGCAATATATTTTATGATTTTATGGTTCAAGAACCTGCCAGGTGTTTAGAAAACACATTTCTTGTTTGACTCAGGAAATAAGTAGAACCCTCTGTACAACATTAGGGGGACTGGCTTTGTGGGCGACTGAGCAGCTACACGGGAAAAGAGCTGATAATGTCACCTTGGAGAGGCTTCCTGGGGAGGTGTGATTGTTAAGGTTGTGTGTCAACTTGGCTGGGCCACGATTCTCAATGGTTTGGCAGTTATGATGTAGTTTGGCAGCTATGTATTGATGTAATCACCTCCATGAGATCTGATACAATGTGATCACCTCCATGATGAGAACTGTTGTGAGCAGCCAGTCAGTTGAAAGAGAGTTTCCTTGGGGGTGTGGCCTGCATCCAGTACAGGTGGACCTTCTGTCAAGGCTCACTGGCTTTTGCTCACTCTGGATCCTGCAGCTGGCTGTTCATCTGACCTCTGGTTCTTGGGACTGGACCTAGCAGCTTACCTGCTATCTTACCTTACCAATCTTGGGATTTGTTGGCCTCAGCAGCCTGTGAGCCAGAGGCCTGCTGTCTGAGCTTCCGATCTTGGGTTCACCAGCCCCTGCAGCTATGTGAGTTAGGAGAAGCCTCCAGCCTGATGCACAGGACTTGGGACTTTACAGCTTCTACAACCTTGTGAGCCATTTCCTTGATGTAACTCTCTCTATATGTATATTTATATGCTGCACTGGTTTTGCTTTTCTAGAGAACCCAGCCTAAGACGGGAGGGTCAGAAGCTGTGTCCCAGGCCTGGCCCTTGTTAGTGTTTTAAGTCTGTGACTTGGTGGTGACTGGAAAGCTGTGCATCCGTGTGTCCTTGCCACAGATCAGACAGGGTCACGTAAAAATAAACCGGATGATAGAATATCCCAAAAGATTCTGGTGGCAGGAATGATTGAGCAGAAATGACCATATGACATTAATTGGAAGAAAATCTGTAACCCATAACTTTAGTTTAAAAAAAAATGGCGCAAGTGCTGGCTGGGAGCAATCTGTCTTAACGGCAGTTGATGAAGGAAAAAAAGGCCTCGGGGCTTTAACTGATTGCAAGCCCAGCGTGAGCCCGCACAGAACGCGGTGTCCAGCAGTGCTGACACGCTGGCTGCATGGGAAGGAATGCTGTCTGCAGCCCAGGCAGTAGCAGTCCCAGCGGGAGCAGGACTGGCCAGAGCCCATCTCACGGACCGAGCTCAGCTCTCTTCCCCGAGTCTTCACTAGCAGATGGACCTTGAGAGGAGCGTGACCAAGGTGATTCGTCTCATTTGGGGAATAGTTAGAGGAGCAGGGGATACTCTCCTGGAGAGAAGACAACTTCTAGAGGAAACTGGTTGCTAGATAAGATGTTTGAGGCCTGTTAGGTGGTCAAGGGACCCACAGCTCCAGAGGGCAAGACCAGGGCCAGTGGGTGGAGGATACTGTCTGCCTATTTTATGATTATCCATTTCTTAAACCAGTTTAAAAATCAGCATACCTACATGAACCATCCAAACCTTGTCTGTGAAAGATATTTTCTTCTAAGCAACGATGTATGTCATCTTAAGCAGGTTTCCTAGTATAAGCTTATTTTTCTATATATACAGAGGTAAAAGAAATTGGTACGCTAGGCTGTTTTTTCCTTTGCACATCACGGCATTTATTAGTAGTGAAGTATTTCCGAATCGTTGGTTGGTTGACGGAAGGATGCCTGTGGACGGATGCCTGTGGACATGAGGCAGTGTCAGGAAGCCCTTGAGGAGTGATGGCTCTGTTTTAACTTCCATTCTTGACAACGATCACTTAATTTATATATTGTGACCTAAAATCCTCGATGTTAGGCTGAGTTTTCCTTTTGAGCCTTTAACGACCTGTTTACATTTATGGACTTAGTTGGCATCATGAATTTGAATTTTTATACTTTCCCAGAAACTGTTGTAAGCAGTGTTCTAAGTAATTAAACATATAAAACACTTCCTATAAAAGTAAAGCACAGCTGCCTTCTATTTTACTGACAGGATGTGTTTGGGTAAGGTCATCAGCCTTATTAATAGTAGCCCAGGCAGGTTGCGTCCATTTCTGATTGGTATTAGACTGCATTGTGTGCAGGAGCTACGGGGCCCTGAGGTGGGTTACCTGGCTGATTTTTTAGTTTCTAAGGAATTCTTTCCAATTTCTTCTGTGTATTAGGCAACAAATAAAATGTTTCTCTTGACCAACGAATTAGTTGGTCACAGTGGTGTTACTTTTGTCGTCTAACCTTTATTGAAAGCCAAAAGGCCCAGGAAAACACATCATACCTGCCTGTGAGTTTCGTAGTTCAGTAAACTTTGCTGCTGCTACGTGACAGATGAGGAAACAACTTTGTTCTTTTCTTGCTCTCGTCCGACCAGAAGACTTGTTCTGTATTGATTTTTCCCACAGTTTGCCATGGTTCGCCCAGCTTCTGTACACAGTTGTTTTGTTACATCACTCAGAGGCTTGCTGAGGTGACACGTTCACCAGGTGCTTCACAGTCGAGGTGCCAGTGCCTGAGGGGCACACAAACTTTGTCTGGTGGTGCGCGACCAAACTGTTTCCACCTCCTCCCTGTGGCAGGCTTCCTGTGATGCTGTACTATGCTGTTCTCATTCTGGCCCGTGCACCCTGTCTTCCCTTGCAAAGTCCACCCTGAGAAGGGCCTCGTTGAATGAGCGAGTACATGGTGGGGTGTGCTGGAAGACCAGGGCTGGAACCAAGGGCGGCAGAAGGGGTGGAGGTAGTGGGGAGGCTCACAGAGCTGGATGGTCAGTGGGGTACCTGGTCCACCACGCCCGGAAGTGGGGAACACTCAGCATATCCACATATTACTTGGAAACACGTGTGCTTGAGACGAGCAGTCAAGTGAACTGTTAAATAATTCTGTTGCCTTAAAAAAGAAGGTTGTACAGAGTTTTGGTTTGAAAGGCAATGTGCCCCTCTCCTACCCATCTTCCTAGTGGGTAGGAATCATTTGTGCCCTGTCACAGTAAAATCTGGCTTGCTCTTGGAACTTGGTATATATTACTTGCGTTAAAAAACAGGATAGACTTGCTGTTATAAACACTTGGACTGGGTCTGCAGTAAATCAAAACCAAACCCGTTGCTATCGGGTTGATTCTGGCTCATGGTGAGCACGTGTGTTACAGAGTACAACTGCTCCATAGGGTTTTCTTGGCTGTAATCGTTATGGAAGCAGATTGCCAGACCTTTCTTCTGTGGTGCTGCTGGCTGGGCAGGTCCGAACTGCCAACCTTTAGGGGAGTAGTCCAGGGCAAACCATTTGTGCTACCCGGGGATCTTAAGACCCACAGCAGCCCTTCTGGAAATGGATCTGTGTCAGTTTGTCTTGTTCCTTGGTCCTACTGAAGTGCCGACGACCTCTTACCACTGCGCTGTGTCCATTGACAGCCATGTGTCCTGCTCACAACACAGACACCTCTGTTGCTCTGTGTGCACGTGGCCTTTGGAAGTCCCGGGGGCACTGGCCGCTTCTGGAACCACAGAAAGGCTTCTCTCAGCAGGCAGCTTGGAGGGAATAGCGTTTCACTATTACTAACTAGGGTCTCCCGAATGGCGCTGGCTCAGCATTAACCCACCTATCTTCAGCTGTGGGGACAGACAGGGCCTGGGACACCTCAGTGTGTTCAGGAGTCTGTAGACCCAGAACCAGCCTCGGCCCATGGCTTCAGGCCACACACTGCTCACGTCCCTGACCTCTGGTGTGTTCCATCAGGATGCTCAGGTGAACCCAGAGAAGTCATGTTTGTCCCTGAGGCATACATAGCCTTTAGCTAGCTGCATCCGCATCCCTTTGCAGGTTGCGAGATGTCCTGTGTGGATTCTGTCATTTCTGCTGTCATAGAACGTCAGTTGGTTTCAGGACATTCAAGGGAAACAGGAGAGCTAGACAGGAAGGCCTTCCCCTTAATGTGAGCACAGTGAGAGATACCCCAGGTGTTCCTCTGCTGCTGCCCAGCTTCTCGGCCTTGCTGTTCCCACCTGTGAGGTGGAGCTTTGTCCTGACCCACTCCTCAGCCCCTGAGAGGGGGCAGTCTATAGGGCAAGGGTCCTCGGGTTTCCACATACACTACGTTTTGGAATGTCTCTCTGACTGGGTGGGACCTGTGGTGGTGTTTTCTTAGAGTGGAATACACTGTACTTCAGAGCTCTTTTGTTGAATTAGCTTTGGGGTTGACAACACGTTTTTGTTATTTGTTAACCCTTTAATCTTGGTGGTGACTTCAAGAATTGTAGCCATTTGCTAGAGAAAACAGACTGTTAATTCTGTCACAAATGGAGTTACATCTAAGCTAATTACTACTTTAATCTTAAATATATCCTATAGAAAATTCTTACCTTATTTCTGCTTAAATCCTCTTTATTTTAATAAAAGCACAGTCTTTTTATGCTTAGTAGAAAAGATTAGCTCTTTGTGTTTCTGTGTGTTATGACGGAGGAGCCCTAGTGGTGCAGTGGTTAAGCTCTCAGCTGCTAACCAAAAGGTTGGCAGTTCGAACCCACCAGCTGCTCCGTGGGAGAAAGATACGGCAGTCTGCTTCCGTGAAGATTACAGCCTTGGAATCCCTGTGGGGCAGTTCTACTCTGTCCTTCCTGTACGGTCGCTGTCAGAATCGACTTGGTGGCAGTGGTATGTGTTACGACTCCTGAAAGCATACATTCAGTTTTTGTTTTTTTCTTCTAAATAAATAATCTTGACTCCATTGTTCTTTCCTAATTGTTTTGTGCTTTTCACTCCTCGTTTTTGGACTTTTCTGGGAGAAGACTGCCCTGAATTGGAGAGTTAATCTAGCGCCAGCATGACCACTGCCTGGAAGCAGTGAGGAATGACCCCTTAGGTTTCCCTGTGTGTAGTCAGGGCTCTGGGTCTCCTGAGTGAGTCAGCGGAGCATGGCCTGCCTTAAACCCTGGCCACGTCCCCTACTCTCCTGACCTCGTCTTCCCAGCTCTCCCTTGCGGAGCCAGTGTTTTCTGCACAGTCGCAGCTCTCTGTGCCAGCTGTGATTCCAGCTTGCTGCCACTTGAGGGCATGCTAGGTTCTGGCGATGAGCCCGAGAACCTGAGTGGGAGGTTTTGCAGCAGAGCCCCCACAAGCTGCCGAACTGGCGCACAGCGTGAGGTGGCCTGGGCTGGGTGGCTCTGAGGGGGCCGTCATCTGTCCTGCTCCTCATAAGCCGAGAGCGTAACCCCCCGTGTGTGATTGTAGATTGTCATCACTGTGGTGACCCCAAGAGTCATTTACGTCCCTGTTGTGGTTCTGATTTTTGCAGAGATGAAACCACCTTAGTTTCCCACAGTTGCGCTAGCTGGAGCAGGTAAAGCTGGAATTCCCATTCACGAAAAGGGCTTTAGAGCTTCCGACTGCGGTGGAACTGAACACATGGCCTCATTGCCGCCATCTTTACAACAGTTAAATAAGGTTCCATGTAGCGCGTTGTAGGATTTAATTATTCTTTTATGATCTCTAAACTTGGAGGTGAACTTTTTTTTTCTTTGTGAATTTTGTAGCAGTTGAAGTAATATGGCTCTGCCCAGCCTCCTTGTGTGATTTTTCTCCTGACACGCCCAAGGCTGCCCGGAGAGTCTGGGTTCCCATGCTGTCATCCATCAAGCTGAGTCTCAGCTTGCCTTTCACACTCCAGGTTCTATGGATAATTAGGAGAAAACAAAATAAATACTCCGGAGGAAAAAGGAAACGGAGAGCATGTAGCTGGCGGTTCTCTCACAGCCCGGG
>NW_004444052.1:2136802-2138311 GCF_000243295.1 Trichechus manatus latirostris
GGCCCCGGCTTCCTTTACCCCCTGCCTGTCTTTCTCAGGTGTATTTTGTATCCTACTCTACTGGTTAGGCAGTTAAACTAGATGTGATATCATTTCGTTGAGTATTAAAACTTTGAGTATATGTGTTAATATTACTTAACAAAAAGATCTTTTTCTACTTTGTCTTTAAAGTGGATTTTTTTCTTTTTTTAAGTCAGAAGTGAGGTTTTAATTTTCCTAGTCAGGAAAGGAGCAGGTTTTCATTTTATCCCGGCCCTTCTCTCATGCCCCGAAGTGCCGTCCTGATGGTGATTAGGTAGTGATGGTAGGCTGCCCGTGAGCCCAGCACCTGAAGATGGTTTATGTGAAGATACGGCATGGGTAAGGCCTTCGTTGATGCTTTCAGACAGCTGTGGGATGTTTCTGACTGGCTGGGAGTCCAGCAGGGGACGTGGTGCCTTTGCATCTCAACCACAACCACTATGTCACTCTAGTAGCCCCCTCAGAGCTTGAGTCTCTGACTTCAGATTTAGGTCCTCCCTCCTAAACCCCGATGGCAGATTTGCATGAGTTAATTCTGGAAATGGAGGTAGGTTTTGTAGGCTCCCATGATTTCTTATATCTTGGATCCTGGGGTGGGCTTCTTGGAATGTTAATGCCTCTTTATCTCTCTGTTTCTTGATGCACTAGTTACCAGAAAAGCTAATCAGCAGGTACAGCTGGATCAAGCAGTGGAAACTTGGACTGAAATTCGATGGGAAGAGCGAGGACCTGGTTGATAGAATTAAGGCGTCCCTCACTCTGCTCAGGAAGAAGGTTTGGAACATGTCTTTGTCTTTGATCACAGTAAAAGCTCTCACTTCTAACGGGCCCAGCAGACCAGTTCTGAGTCTCCATTCATCCCGTTACCCAATGCTCTTGACTGATTTCTAGGCACATAATTTTAAATGAACACACACTCTTCCTGTGAGGTCTTTGGTAAAATGGAGAAATGTCAATATCATATATTCTTGGTGGAGATGTATTAATCTATTAGTAAAATGTTTACCTTTCTAAAAAGGAAGTCTTAATAAATATAGTCTTTGTTCTAAGTCATAGTTATAAGATTCAGTTACATTATTTAATCCATAGTTTTATGGCATTATCAAATAATAATGATTCACGTTTATTAAATTCCCAATTATGTTCATGTTTCAAGATTCTGTCCATATTTATTAGACTTCTTTTTCTTATGATTTTCCAGTGAAAATATTTAGTAACTTGTCTTTTGAAAACTGTCCGGAAGGTTTCTCTGTAATTTAAGTGTAGGGAGAATTTGGTCTGCCGCTTTCTGTTGGTTTACGTTTTAGAATATTGCCCTTCTGGGGCATCCCCAGTCTCATCTGGGTGGTGTCTCCTGCTGCATACTGGCCCACACTGGTCCCTGGGCTGTATATCCTGCTGCACACTGGCCCACACTGGTCCCTGGGCTGTATGTCCCTCTGCACACTGGCCCACACTGGTCCCTGGGCTGTATGTCCTGCTGCACAC
>NW_004444052.1:2138411-2158673 GCF_000243295.1 Trichechus manatus latirostris
CTGCACACTGGCCCACACTGGTCCCTGGGCTGTATGTCCCTCTGCACACTGGCCCACACTGGCCATGGGCTGTATATCCTGCTGCACACTTGTTCACTCTGTCTCCTGGGTTGTATGTCCTGCTGCACACTGGCCCACATTGGCCCCTGGTTGCTTACCTTGGAGTAGCTCGTAGCCCTCCTCACCAGGAACCCAGGATGAGGGCCTGGGGATCGTTCCAGGCTTTGTAAGGGGCAGGATGCGGGGGGCAGCTCAGGAGATGTCAGCATGGCCTTACAAGGTTCCTTCACTGCACTTACCGCCGGGGTGACTTGTACTGTGGTCCTGTTCGACTTTCAGCTCCATGGAGACTGTCCTGTTTGTTCTTTCCCATGCAGTGCCCGACACAGAGCTGGCACATGATAGGAATTCAGCACATCTTTTGTGAGTGAAGGAACAGAGGCCCCTGCCTTGCTGGACCCTGGTGTCAGTTTACAAAGATAAGACATGTTTATTGGAAAACACACTGTCAAAGGAAGTCTAGTAGTTTTATATTTCTTCCATCATGAGGAAGTGAAGAGAGAGAAGGGAAGGGGGCTGTGCTCTTGTTTCCTGTTGGGGCAGAAGGCAGCACTCTATTGGGCAGAGGCTGCGCCTGCTCAGTGCCGCGATAGTGGGAAGGTTGAGGGCAGGCTCTGGCCCGACTTCACTGTGTGGGGGATCTAGAGGTAGGGGGCTCTTCAGCTCAGCCCAGGTGACTGTTTCCTTTTCTGACTTTTAAGGTCTTGTGAGATTGCTTACTTTGCTTTATTAGGTGTGCCTGCTGTAATTAGCCTATTCATTAGTAGTCTGAGCCAGCATTTATGGAGCACTTCTTGTGTGCCAGGCTCTGCACTAAACGTCTCCTGTGTTATTTATTTCTCACAACCACCATGCTTGTCCCCATTTTACAGATGAGGAAACTGAGATTCAGGGTCCAGTTAAGCACCCTGCAAAAGCCACCAGCTCCTCGGTGGTGACACCTTGATCCCATCCAGGCTTTGTAACTTTAGAGCTGTGTTCTTGACTGCCATTTGGTCTACTTCTGGAAACATTTGAGATGTAGACAACACGTTCTAGCTTTTAGCCCATGTTGGAGACAGTCCTGTGTTACAGCCATTGCCATAACATTGACTCTTGAGTTTTTGATTTTTAATGGTTTTTAAGAGAAATTGTTACTGGTTATTCCTAAGGACTGACATTTATGGTGGAATCTCTTATTCTCGTTCACTTTAACTTAAAAGCATATGTATATTTATAGGATTTTCTTGTTCACTTAAAGAGTTTGCCTATGTTAGCTGAATACCTAATGCTCTGCTTTATTCTTAATCAGGAGTCAGTAAGAATTTCCTGAATGGATGTATTCATTTGAAGCTCATATATATTTTTAAGAGGTTAGAGGGGTAAGTTTAGTAAACTAACATCCAGGAGACTCCGCCATCTTCCTTGTTCATCTTCTCTTTTTGGTGGTTGACTTTGTTGTTTGGGTAGTAACTTTTCCTGGAAGCCCCTTAAGGGGAGGAGTCGTTTTAACTGCTTTTTGCAGCTTTACACACAGGCCTTACTCATTGCACCTTAGCTCTTCCATAAGTATTTCTCATTGCCTGGGAAGCTCAGGGAGTAGAAAATCCCATTCTCTGGTCCCAGTGCTTCTCTTATTGCATTGCACTTTTGTTTTCTTGTTTCAAATTAATGAGGAGAAAAGGTGGATAAGAAATCTGTGTGGTCCAAGAAGTACCACTGTTTGAGCTAAAAATTTGATTGCGTGAGCATTGGTGCATGGCCCATGGTGTTCTACTTTTGAAAATGATTTTGTGCTGATAGTATGGAAATATAGCAGGGATTTGTAGAACAAAAATTGTAATGATTATGTAACTGTCTTATTGTAGTGGGCAGGCTTGGCGGAAATGAGAACTGCGGAAGCAAGGCAGATAGCTTGTGATGAACTGTTCACCAACGAAGAGGAGGAGTACAGCCTCTATGAGGCTGTGAAGTTTCTAATGCTAAACAGAGCCATTGAACTCTATGATGACCAAGAGAAGGGGAAGGACGTCCCGTTTTTCTCTGTGCTCCTGTTTGCTCGGGACACATCCAGTGACCCTGGACAGCTGCTGAGGAACCACCTGAACCAAGTGGGGCGCACTGGTGGCCTTGAGCAGGTAAGTTGTGCCTCAGAGGATGTATTGCTCCAAAACACAGCAGCTTTGACCATCAGACTCTTATTATCTCACAGCTTCTGTGGGCCAGGAATTCAGAGGAGTTCAGCTGGGTTGCTCTCCTGGCTCAGGATTTGTCGACATTGCAATTGGATGTTGGCTGGGGCTGCAGTCACCTGAAGGCTCGACTGGGTGTGTGCGCATAGCTGTTGGCAAGAAGCCTCAGTTCCTCATGGTTAGTGAGCAAGAGGCCTCGATTCCTCATGGTTAGTTAGGAGGAAGCCTCGGTTCCTCCTGCTTAGTTAGCAGGAGGTCTCGTTCCACGTGGTTAGTTAGCAGAAGGCCTCAGGGTCTCTCCATAGAGCTGCTTGAGTGTCCTCATGACATGGCAGCTGGCTTCCCTCAGAGAGAGTGATTTGAGAGAGAGCAAGGAGAAAGCTGCACTACCTTGTGTGACCTAGTCTTGGAAGTCACATGCTCACTTACACTGTAGTCTTTTCATTAGAAGCAAGCTACTAAGTCCATCCCACACTCAAAGGGAGGGGAATGAGGCTCCACCTTTTCAGGTGAGGTATACTGAAGAATTGGTTTTCTTCTTCAGGGTGGTGGATGGGATCAGTGCACTTGGCTCTGGTAGACTGTAAGTAACTAAGCATTTGGAATAGTCACTCCGAGCGTCTTGTTTAATCTTGGCAGCTCTAGCTTTATTAGGTAGTGTCTTAGTTATCTAGCGCAGCTGTAAGAGAAATACTACAAGTGGTTGACTTTACAAACAGAAATTTATTTTCTCACAGTTTAGGGAGATGGAAGTCCGATTCAGGGCGCCACCTCTAGGGGAAGGCATTCTCTCTCTCTCGGCTCTGGGGAAAGGTCCTTATTTCTTCAGCTTCTGTTCGTTGGCTCCTTGGTGATCTTCACGTGTGGCATCTCTCTTCCCCATCTCTACTTACTCGCTTGCTTGTTTAATCTCTTTTATATCTCAAAAGAGATTGACTTAAGACAACCCTACACAAATCCTGTCTCAGTAACATAACAAAGACAACCCATTCCCAAATAGGATTATAACCACAGATAGAAGGGTTAGGATTTACAATACATAATTTGGGGGGACACAGTTCAATCCATAACAGGTAGTATCCTTTAAAGATGGGAATTGCATCACCTTAGCCAGTAGAGACCATTCTGCTCTTGGATCTTTCACAGATATGCCAAATTTGGGGTTTTACAGAGACCTAATCCAGAACTTTCCCTGGAGCCAACGCTTGACTTGCTACACCTAGCACTATCTGTGTTGTGTTCCATGAAATTCATGACGTTTTCCTAAAAAGCCTAGGCAGGTTTTTTAGTGGAATAGCCAACCACTAAAGTAGCATTTGTAGCGTTAAGGTCATCCAGAGTCCTGCCTGCCTGCTTACACAACTGCTGCTGTGCTGGCTTCTCCGCCATGGGAAGAAGACCCAAGTACGTGGACAGATACTGCAGGCAATAGAGAGCTGGGCTGGGTGCAACTCTGAGCCGTCCTTGAGGCTAGACGTCTATTCCAGTCATTGGTGCTGGGTCAGGCAGGATTGACAATCATTATTTTAAAATTATCTGTACTCATCGTGTAGGTTACCTCTGTCTCCTGAAGCGTAGCAAGTACCACACGCTGAAATCCTGGTGGCGCGCGGTTTGTGGATGAGACTGATATTTGTTTTTGCTGAGACCCTGCAAGGTCTGCTGTAACGTGGAGTCCTTCTTTTTTTCTCTACACAGCTTTATTGAGAAACCATACCTAAAGTTCATTCTTGTAAAGTGTGTGAGTCAGTGGTTTTAGTATATTCACAGAGTTGTGCAACCATCACTACCGTCTAATTTTAGACCATTTTATCACCCCAAACAGCAACCTCGTTCCTCTTAACAGTCACTCCTCGCTCCCTCCTTCCCCTTGGCCCTAGGCCGTCACTTTCTGGCTCTAGATGTGCCTATTCTGGACATTTCATATGAATGGAATCATATAATATGGGGTCTTCTGTGACTGACTCCTTTCACTTAGCATGATGTTTTAGAGGTTCATCCCTACTGTAGCGTGGATCAGGACTTCATTCCTTTTTACTGCCAGGTAACATCCCCTTGTATTGCTGGGTAGTATGATAACTCTTTGCTTAACATTTCAAGGAACTGCCCAACTTTTCCACAGCAGCTGAACCATTTTACATCCCCACCAGCAATGTACGAGAGTTCCGTTTCTCCACATCCTTGCCAGCGCTTGTTACTCTCTTTTTTTTTTATTAAGATGAAATTCACCATGACATAGTGTTAACCTTTTTAAAGTATACAGTTCAGTGGCATTTAGTGCCTTCACAGTGTTGTGTGATCACTACCTCTGTGAAGTTCCAGAACATTCTAATCACCCTGAAAGAAGACCCTCTGCATGTTAAGCAGTCACTCCCTGTTACTGTCTGCCTTTGTCATTATAGTCATTCTGTTGGTTCTGAAGGGATGTCTCATTATGGCTTTTATTTGCATTTCTTTAATGACTAATTCAGGAGCCCTGGTGGTGCAGTGGTTAAGTGCTCGGCTGCGAACCAGGAGGTCAGTGGTTCCAACCCACCAGTGGCTCTGCAGGAGAAAATACCTGGCAATCTGCTCACTTAAAGATTACAGCCAAGAACACCCTTTGGGGCCATTCTGCTCTGTCCTGTAGAGTTGCTCTGAGTTGGAATTGACTCAGCAGCACCTAACAACAACGATGACTAATGATGTTGGGCATCTTTTCGTGTGCTTAGTGGTGTTTGTATATCTTTGGAGAAATACCTATTCAAATCCCTTGCTCATTTTTTAAACTGGTTATTTGTCTGTTGTTGAGTTGTAAGAGTTCTTTTTATATTCTGGGTACATGTTTTTTATCAGAGATACAACCCATTCTTGATTATCTGCTTTTTGATAATGACCATATAGAAAACAATTGGGGGTGGGCACAGAAGGAAGGAAAACGTTTATGGATCATCAATTACTATGCTTTATCTCAATGACTGGGATGGGGGACAGTGTTAAGCTACATACTTTCAGCATGGCTTCCCTCAGAATAGGTTGTCCCTGGGTAGTGCAAACAGTTAAGCACTCAGCTACTAACTGAAAGGTTGGAGGTTCTAGTCCACCCAGAGGTGCCTCAGAAGAAAGGCCTGGTGATCTACTGAAAAATCAGCCGTTGAAAACCCTATGGAGCACAGCTCTACTCTGGCACACCTGGGGTCACCGTCAGTTGGAATTAACTCCACAGCAACTGGTTTGGTTTGTTCCCCTGAGAATACCTGTTTGCTCTTTCTCCCCACAGGTTGAGATGTTCCTTCTTGCCTATGCTGTCCGTCACACCATCCAGGTGTACCGACTCTCCAAGTACAACACTGAGGAGTTCATCACGGTCTACCCCACTGACCCCCCAGAGGACTGGCCGGTGGTGACGCTGATTGCCGAGGACGATCGGCACTATAACGTCCCCGTCAGAGTGTGTGAGGAGACGTATCTGTGAGGGTCACACACACCCCTGGACAGCCAGTGGACATGGCTGAGGCGCACAGGTACTTCCTCGCCTTGGGCTTCCAGCTTCAGGGTCTCTTAGAATGATCGATGAGAACTCTTCCACCTCCTTTTAGAATGACTTCTGGGACCTCATGCACCTGTTTGAGCCAAGCTGCACTGGGATGTTCTGAAGACTGTCTTTTAATCTAAGAATCCACCGAGTCTCTTCCCTCACTTGTGATGCAGCCTGTCTCAGTGGGGGCCTTCAGAGCACACCTGTGGGAAGGGAAAACCAGCTTCTCCATGAAACAGTGCTTTTGTATCAGAGGAGACTCGCTTTAGAGAGGAATGTGTTCTTTATGTCTCAAATCAAACTCCTTCTAATGGTAACTGGCTTTTAATTTTTTCTTAAGATAGTATTTTTTTTTTAGGTGGTAATGGGCCTCTGTAGTGATCTTTCTATGTGCTCTGCTTAAGTGGTGTAGTTCTGTGCTAATGGCACAGTCACCACCTTCCTCTGGTGTCGTCTTTTGCCTGCTGTCGGGGGAAGAGCGATGGATTGGTACTAACTAAGGCTGTGTTTAGCAGATCATCTCATAGAAGATTAAGAACTGGGTCCAAAAGTGGGTAATTTGAAGGCATTTAGGACGGCTGGAGAAGGAGCCGCAGAAGGGCATGGCGGTGGAAAGTGGAGCGTCTTGCTCTGCGTGAACATGACTGGTGCCTGATGTCCCTTTACCTACTGTGGTTTGGTGCTGGGTGTCAGAGACTATTAATTATTCTCAACAACCACAGATGCATAATTTTATAGTCAGAAAGGCGTTTATAGCCATCTGGTTTTTTAGAGGAGGAAACCAAGGCTAAAGATTTAAGTCAGTCACCAAGTTCAGCAGTGGGATGAGCTTAGAGCCAGGTCTTCTGTGCCCTTTTCATGCTCTGCTTTTGAGGGCACTTCTGTTGCCACATCCACGTAACTTTACCTGGTGGCAAGGGCTGAGTAGCAGCAAATTGTAATTTTTCATGAGTAAGTATAAGCCGAAGCACGTGCTAAATACGAATGCAGAAACAGTTCTATGTTGTAGGCCCTTGGTTTGGTTTGGGAATCCTTGTGGAGGCTGCATCCCTGGCCAGGAACGCTTGCCTCCACAGTCACAAGCTGAGGTGGTGACAGTGGGGGGCATGAGAGCAGGGCCTGAAGGAGGGCCTGAATTGTTGCCTGGGTCCTGGATAGGTTCCCAGGAGCCAGACGCGTCACCCTCAGGACTGCGTCAGCGGCGTCGGGATCGACTCCGCGTCTGTGGAGGTGCTGCATCCCTGATGTCCCGAGCTGTATTTTATAATAATTAAACTCTTTATTTGGTCCAATTTAGTATAGTTTATAAGCTATCTAATCTGTTGTTTTTAGGTGAGGGGGGGGACTGTTTTTGAAAATGTAGATTTTGCTTTTACTTAAAAATGAAATTCTTAGTTAAGAAAACTCAGAGAATGCACAAAACTATGCAGACTGTTACTTTAGTTTTTCCCATTACCTCGTCAGTACTAGTCACCACGTTTTCCTAGCTGTTTATTGTCCAGAGTGTTGGGAGTAAAGTCTGCTCTACAGTGTGTGTGAAGACATTGAAGAGGCTTGTTTTTTTCACTGTGAAATACAATGGTGCCTTGAGTATGGAGGTACCTAGAAGCCAAATTAAAGTAATAATGATGAATTCGTGTTGACTTTGATGCGTCATTTTAGTGGTCGTAATTATACGACGGGAAATGCTTACCGCGTCATGAACTTTTTTTGAAGCACGACTTGAGGCGTTCAAGTTGGAAAGGCTGTAGGGACTTGGGTCCCTCAGGCACATTGAGTCTTGCCACCAGCTCACAGACACTGTAGGACTTTAATGATACTCGGGAGCACGTAGTTCTGAATTTTGAAAATTTCTATTCTTATTGAAGTTGAACTGGATTTCCGAGCAACTTGTTTACATTTCATACTTTTTTCTTGTTCCTATGTATGATAATTGTTAGAATGTGTACAGAAATTGTGGTCTTACCCTCCACATTGACAAAAACCCAAAAGGGTACATTTATTTTACATTAACTTTCTGTCCCCAGGCCTTGTCAGACTCTGCTCTCCGACCGTTGTTCAGGCTTAGAGGGGTTACAGGATGAGAGGAGCAAAGTTTCAAGGAAATAGAATTGCAGGAAATACAAGTGATTGGCCAACTTTAAAAATAACATTTCTTTTTTGGAATATGCAACTTCATTTGTCCAGAGTCTTAATCCCCTTTCTCATTCCTGGTCTTGAGCTGGTGGGGTAACATCATCAGAATAGACATTAAATTGAGAACAGAGTAGATTGCGGAGGATAATTCACTTAGAGAGCTCTCTGGAGTGATGAGGTGTTCTAGAAGGGAAGGTGGTCAGAATACACAGTGCTTACTTTCCATCCCGGTGGTCCCTGCAGAGCTCAGAGGTGGTAGACCCTGAGGTACTGGCCGAAAGGGTAGTGTACTCCTTAAGGAGGCATGACTTACCTTTGAGCTCACCTGAAGGTGCATTTTAACCTGAAAGAATTCCTGTAACATGTCCCATTGAATGAACATTGCTCCTTCAGAACGTTTTCTGTTCCCCTCCTCACCTGTTCGCTACTTCAGAAGCATGCACACTGTCCATCGCTTCCCCTCACGCACAGGGAACTAGGGCGGCATTGGAGAACAAGAAGCTGGCCTGTGGCCTTTAACTTTGGATCTGGGAATTTGATCTGGAATGTTTGCAGTTCCTCTGCCTTCAAATATGCTTATGTCAAAACGTTTTAAATGCACAGGATTAACCTTATTTTCTTTATACAGCCATTGACACTTTTATTCCACTATTATATATTCAGTTAATGATAAAATTTTTCTTTTAATTAAGGAAAACAGACAGTGCCTTTGTATCCTTTCATTGTTCTTTTCCCTCCAGTTTTAGAGCTTATCAGGTAAAATCTCGGCCACGTGAATTTAACACCTCTGTTGGAAGAAATGACATTGTGAGTTTTTTTTATGTGGGTGGTCTTGGTTTTTTTTTTAAGGGCTCTGTGTTTTGTGCCCCCCTCCTCCCCACAACCCACAAGGTGCTAATTTTACATTGAGTTAGTCCACTGTGTGAAGATTTTCCAGGTATGACTGAAGTGCTCCATGGCCTCTGACGCTCCGCCTACCACCTCAGCTTCTCCCTAGGACTTACTGAGACTTCCTGGTTGTATCTTCTTTGGATGTAAAATAAGGTTTGATCCTTTCCCTCTGTCTTTTTCTTAAGAAATACTTTGCAGGTACTCCCTTTTGAAAGCCAGAAAGTATTTTCAGAAGAGAAACCACTGGGGACTCTTCTTTATTTAAGATCTGTGGCTACATAAAAAATACTTGTGTGTGTGAAATGAATCTGAAATGTGTGTGAAATGTATGAATCCCCAAATAGTTTAGCTAAGGCTGGGCACAACACCAAGTAATTTAAAAATAATCCAGAACTGTAAGAAGTGGTGAACAGAGGAAGAAGGAACTGACGTTAGATCTAAGTTAAAAACGCCACTGGAAAACCAAATAACAGATGTCCAACAGACGTCGGTGCTTCAGGTTATAAAGGAATGAACATCTTATCGTGTGTATTCTGCAAATTCATATTTCTACAGTTCCGTCCTCTCTTTAACAGAATGATATTTAATGCTGAACTGTTCGGAAAACCTCATTCGTGATCCCTTCTCCGGTGGAGAGAGCAGGGAATCAGCTGGCTGAGTTGTGCGGTAGTTTAGTGAATGTTGGAGTAGAGACAGAAAGCTGATTATTAATGTTTGCCTCATTCAGCTTCTAACTTGGAGTCATGAAAAAAACAAAACGGGTTCAGCTGCCTGCCACCTTGGCCTTTTCCTGGAAGCCAGGAGCGCTAAGGGTGAGGTGTGCATGGCCGTGACTAGGGACTGTGGGCTGTATGTGTGCCCGTGTGTGTGTGCCCGCGTGTGTGTGCCTGCATGTGTGTGTGCCTGCATGTGTGCTCACATGTGAATGTCCCCGTGCTTTTCTGCAGACACTTCATAACTTCCTCAATGTGCCCACGGCCCAGCAACATCCTGGGATGGAGGCGCGCTGTCCCATTTGGTTGTATTTTTTCATGATGAATTGAAATTTATTACTGGGAATGGTGGAATGGGATAGTATATATAAATAAAATATACAGGGTGGCCATTGAGTCTGAAAACATTAATTGTACTGAAATGTAACATCAATAAACCATTTATCACGTGTGTGTCTGTTACCAGACCTTAGGACCACCTGCGTATGTCAACATTAAACGCTCATTAATAGCCAGAGGGAGCTATTGATGGAGGAAAACATTGACTGGAGTTTTATCTCAGTTAACCATATTGATTTCTTGGGTGTAAATTTGGATGAGGACTGAAGTTGCCGAAACATGAGTAACACAAGGAGGAACGGGAAGGGACAAGGGCTTGAAATAGCCACAGTCTTAGAATTTGCCTTCCTGGGAAATGGGGGTGGGGAAGGGTTGACCTTAATTCTGAACTTCCAAATAATTTTTTGTACTTAATTTTAGGGGCCTTCATTGTGATAATTGAAAACTACCTTGATCTAGTTTCACTTAAATGGTGCTAAAAATATGGTACATGTATTCCTTTTAGGACTCCCTGGCGGTTCAAACAGGTAGCATGCTCAGGTGCTAACCAAGAGCCTGAGTCTACCCAGAGGGGCCTCGGAAGAGAGGCCTGGTGGTCTGCTTCCAAAAAATCATCCATTGGAAACCCTGTGGCGACAGTGCTCCTCTGACCCACGTGGGGTGGCCTCGGTCAGAATCGGCTCGATGGCTTCCGGATTTTTAGTTTATTCCTTTTTAGGAATTGCCACAGTCCACAGTGGTGTTCACTTCGGAGTATGTCGGTCTGAGAACAAAGCCAGAATGGATGTATTTCGTGAGCGCCTTTCTCATTTGTACTCTTTGTAACAATGTTTTGGTATTGTACCTGCATCTTAGCCCATTTCTGTGCTGTGAATTGGGAGAGAACAGCAACCTAATTTCGAAACCTTTGCCATGGAGATTTTGTCTGTCTTCCCTGAGGGGTCGGGCTGTGGAGGGAGAGCATGCGGGGACATGCTGTGTGACCCAGCTGGCTTAGTTAGCAGCATCTACTCTGTTTGCACTGTAAAACGTCAGCATTTGTCAGAAACTCCGCCTGCCCTGGAAAGCACGCCCTGAGGCTCTGGCCAGTTTGAGGCCTTGCTTTCTACCTGCAGCCAAGGCCTGGTGCCTGGCTCCTGGGGGCCTGTGCTCCCCTGCACTTGTTGAGTCTCCTGTCTTCCTTGTCAGAGGCCGAGCCGGCTCCAGGGCTTCGCTGCTGATTCCCTTTAGAAACCCAGCTGCTGAGGATTATAAAAATAACTGAAAATAAACTCAGAAGCCTATCTGTGATTAAATGCCTGCATTTCAGGACTTTGGTAGATTTGAGGGCAATGCTTCAACTTGGCAGCACCCCCAAGACAAGCCCATGACGTCCAACGGCTGACTCCACCACCACCCATTTTGAACTGAGAAGGATCTGGGGGGCAGTGCTGTAGACTTAGAGGAGATAACCCACATGAAGCAATAACCTAACCCATAATAAGGGCTCAGAAAATAGCAGGTAGCTTTGGACGTCGGTCTGGATTCAATTTCAGCTACCACCTGCTAGCAAGGTAAGCTTGTGTGTGTGTGGGTGGGGGGAGTGCTTTCAGCACCCTGCACCTCGGGTTCTCCATCTCTGCCGCCAGAGGCTCTCCTGGGGGGACTAAGGGAGGGGCAAGTGCCAAACAGAGACCTAGAGGCAGGTATCCTAGAAGCAAAGCTGAGAGAGGCCTGCTGTGCATGGAATATTCTGAGGTGCTAACGAACCATTCACACGGATGGAAATGTACCCAGAGGTCGATGGCAAGAACTTGTATGCATTGTGTACAAATCAGACTGCCACTGAAAGACGTTAACAAAGGTGGAGGTTGACAGAGGGTGTTCAGATGTGTTCTTGGGGATAGAGAATGAAGTTTGAGCCGGCAGAGACCTGCCTGACGTGGTCAAAGAACTGCTGAGCCTGGGAGTCTTAGCCAAATGGCGCCGGGCTTCCAAAGAACCCACTGGTTAGAGGTTGGGCATGCACACATCCATCAGAAAAGAGAGCCAGGTTGGTAATGGGCAGCAAAAGGACCTCTCCGCAAGGAACCCCAACAACAAAGCATTTCCTCCTCCAGTGCCCATTCATCTGGGTTAATAACCTGAAAATGTAGCATGTAAATACACTTCTCCCTCCCGCTGCCTGCATTATGGCCCTCTGCTCAGCACACACACGATGCAGACACGGACACACACAAAAAACAGACATACAACACAACATGGTAATGGATGTGTACAGACAGTATGCCACAAAATTGGCTGAAGCAACAACATGGAGGGGGCAGGATCGTGACCTGAAGAGAGAGCTGGTCGACCGGGGTCCTCGGGGAGGGGGAAGAAAACTTAAGTCAGAGCCTCCAGAAACAGACCAAGTTGGGTTCCACCACCTCATTATGCTGGTCCACCCCAGTTCCCCTGGCCAGGGCCCAAGGTCCGAGGCTGGTGGGCCCTGGTGGCACAGTAGTTAAGAACTCGGCTGTTAACGAAAAACGTTAGCTCCTTGGAAACCCTATGGGGCAGTTCTACCCTGTCCTCTAGGATCTATGAGTTGGAATCAACTTGACTGCAAGGGGTTTGGTTTTTTGTTTGAATTTGCTGAATTCTGAGAGCGGTGTTTCTGGCATTTCCTTCTCCACAGCCTTCCCCTACACAGTGTACAGAAAAGCAGGACCCAGGCTGTGGGTCCTGGAGAGTTCCTTACGAATATTTTTACACCCATTAAATGATAAGAGAATAATCAGTTGCTATCCAGTTTGATTATGACTCATGGTGACCCCATGTGTTTCAGAGTAGAACTGTTCCATAGGGTCTTCAATGGATGTGACCTCTCAGCACATTGCCAGACCTTTCTTCCAAGACACCTCTGGGTGGATTCAAACTGCCAACCTCTTTGTTAGTAGCCAAGCACTTAACTATTTGTGCTACCCAAGGACTCCTGATTAAGAGAATACCAACTGTATTATGTGGTTCAAAATGAGAGAGTATTTACTCAGTACGTTTCCACATGCCACCTCAGTCTTGCTTAAGACCTTCTGGGCATTTCTGCAGTTTCTATGACATGATTACCACCACCACCCCCTTGTCTGTGCTCAGTGTGAATGACCTAGTAAGGCACCTCTGATTTTATGGGTCGGAAGGGTCGATTCCAGACTTGCAGAGAGGCAGAATAGATTTGGCCCTTGGGATGGGAAAAGCCCTAGGGGATGCTTTGCCCCCTCAGCTTCCCAGAGCCCCTCCCTACACCACCTCACAGCCCAGCCCTCTGCCCTGCAAGATGGGCGAGAGGTTTGGTGACGGTTGTGCTGTTACAGTAACAAAATGTTCATTAAAGCCTATGACAATGCCATCAAATACTCCTCTAGTGCCAAAAACCATGCCCCAAACCAGACTGAGAATGCAGTTTGCTCTTGTCAGCTGCATGGAGTCGTGCCCCGACTCATGGTGACCCCATGCACACTGGAGCAGAACGCTGCCAGTCCTGTGCCATTGCTATGATCGATTGCAGATAGGACCGTTGTGATCCATAGGGTTTTTTTCATTGCCTGATTTTCAGAAGCAGATCACCAGGCCTTTCTTCCTAGTCCATCTTAGTCTGGAAGCTCCGCTGAAACCTGTTCAGCATCACAGCAACATGCAAGCCTCCACTGGAAGCCTGCAATTCACATAGACAGGTGGTGGCTGTGTATGAGGTGCACTGGCTGGGAATTGAACTTGGGTCTCCTTCGTGGAAGGAGAGAATTCTACCTCTGAGCCACCACTGCTCGCTTAGAATGTGTTTGTTGTTGTTAGGTGCCATCAAGTTGACTCTGACTCATGGAAGCCCCATGTGTTCGAGTAGAACTGCTCCATAGGGTTTTCTTGGCTGTAATCTTTATGGAAGCATCACCAGGCCTTTCTTCCATGGTGCCGCTGGGTGAGTTCGAACTGCCAGCCCTCATTCAGGCTAGCAGTTGAGTGCAAACCATTTGTGCCACCTGAGGACCTTTGTTGTTGTTGTGTGCCCCATAGGGTTTCCAAGGAGTGGCTGGTGGATTCGAACTGCCAACCTTTTGGTTAGCAGCCTGAGCTCTTAACCACTGCGCCACCAGGGTTCCTAGGGGGAAATAAAATGCCAGTGGCATAGTGGTTAAGTTCTACGGCTGCTAACCAAAAAAAAAAAAAGTCGTCAGTTCGAATCCACCAGGCGCTCCTTGGAAACTCTATGGGGCAGTTCTCCATCCTCTAGGGTCTCTATGAGCCAGAATCGACTTGATGGCAACGGGTTTGGTTTTGGTTTGGTTTGAAGAAGTGCAAACAGCTGCCATGAGATGTCTGCAGTTCACATAGGAGACAACAGGCCTCCAGACTCCAGAGGAGGCTAAGCAAGCCCAGAGCCGACACACGTTCCTGAAGGCGTGGATTTATGGGCATGGCGATGACGTCCTGTCCTACAGCTACTCCTAAGGGAACGTCTTGAGTCACGCAGGATTTGAATTGTGCTCGGTCTTGAGGAGCATGATATACTCTAAGGTTTTAAAAAATCTTTAAAAAACATTATATAATTAGCATCATTGACTATTTCCATTTTTCACAGTTATAAGTAGTGCTGCAATGGACATTCTTATTCATGAGCCTTTTTATGCATTGATGTTAGTTGAACGTGCTTACGGCACTCGAAGCAGATGTCTAAACTGCCCTTCTAAAAAGTGGGAATTTTCGCTCACAGGCCGGTATTGGAGGGCCTCCTTCATTGCTCCTTACCGACGCGGAGTCCCTGGATGCTGCAAATGGTTAATGTGAGGCTGCTTATGGAAAGGTTGGCGGTTCAAGTCCACCCACAAGTGCCTCAGAAGAAAGTCCTGTCGATCTAATTTTGAAAACTCAGCCATTGAAAACCTTATGGAGCACAGTCTACCCTGACACAACGTGAGGTCACCATTAGCCAGAGTCGACTTGATAGTTATTGGTTAACACTAGATGGAATTTGATTTTAAACTTCGACGACTAGGAGGGGGGCAAAGGGAGAGGAGAGAGGGAAGGAGGGAAGGAAGGAAGGAAGGAAAGAAGGAAGGAAGGAAGGAGGGAAGGAGGGAAGGAGGGAAGGAGGGAAGGAGGGAAGGAGGGGGCATCCAGTTTTAATTGGCTTTTGATTCTTGTGATAGTGAACTTTTTAAAATTTTATTTTGGTAAAATATATAACAAAATTTGTTAGCTTAATCATCTTTAAGTGTACAATTCAGTGACATTAATTACATTAACAGTGTTGTACAACCCATAGCCACTGTCTATTTTCAAAACTTTTTCATTACCCCAAACAGAAACTCAATACCCCTTGTTATGGATTGAATTATGTCCCCCTAAATATATGTCGTAAATCCTAATCCCTGGACCTGTGGTTATCATCACACCTGGGAACAGGTTTCCTCCCTTATGTTAATGAGGCCGTATCAGCGTAGGGTGGGTTTTAAGGCAATCACCTTTGAGATAGAAAAAGAGCAGATTAGGCACAGAGAAACACGCAGAGATAGGGAAGAGAGATGCCGCACCTCATGAAGATCACCAGGGAACCGAGGAACAAGGACCTTCCCCCAGCACTGACGGAGAAAGCCTTCCCCTAGAGCCGGAGCCCTGAATTCGAACTTCTGGCCTCCCAAACCGTGAGGAAATCGATTGCTGTGTGTTAAAGCCACCTGTTTGTGGTATTTCTGTTATAGCAGCACTAGATAACTAAGGCACCCCTTAAGCAATAACTCCCCATTCTTCTCTTCCCCCAGCCCCTGGAAATCTGTACTTTCTGTCTGTATGGATTTGCCTATTCTAGATGTTTCATATATGTGTGGTCATAAAATACATGACCTTTGGTGTCTGATTGATTTCACTCCGCATGATGTTTTCAAGGTTCGTCCATGTCATAGCATGTATCAGGATCTCCTTTCTCTTTATGGCGGAGTAATATTCCATTGTGTGGATGTGAACACACTTTTCACATCGATTGGTCACTTATATTTCTTCATGCATTGCCTGTTTCTGTTCTTTTCCACGACATGGATGTTTTTCCCTAGTTGGGTACGTGCGTGAAGCATCTTGCCACGTGGCCCTATGCGAGACACCATTGAGTTACATCACTTCCCGTTCCCACCAGCAGTAAGTGCCAGATTTCTGGGGCCCTTGCCAACACCCAGCTCTGTCATGCTCTTTGATCTTGGCTGAGCTGATCGTTGGAAGTTCAATTTGCGTTTTTTGACTTGAGCAAGGGTGAACCTGTTTTCATTTGTATAAGCCGTTTGCAGTTCATTTTCTGGAGCCGTCTGTTCATGCCCTTTGCCATCTGTGATATTCTCCAACTAGACTGTCGTTATGTGAGAATCATACTTGTATGTGTATTTCACAGAAGGGAGATTTTCTAGGAGGTTGGAGCATCGAGAAAGAAAGGCAGACTGACAGGCCATCAGGGGTCAGTGCTGGGCTCTTTTGGCTGTAACAAGAACTTGGAGCCCCAGGGTGGTGCTAATAGTTCAGAGCTTGGCTACTAACCTAAAGGTTGATGGTTCAAATCCACCCAGAGGCACCTCGGAAGACAGGCTTCGTGATCTATTTGTGAAACATCACAGCCACTGAAAACCCTATGGAGCACAGCTCTAGTCTGATTCACATGGGGTCAACATGAGTCAGAGTTGCCTGAATGCCAACTGGTAATGAGAGCTAGCTCAGACTGTCTTAATTTATAGAGGGGCTTAGCCGCCTTTGGGGATGAGGAGAGGGGGTTGAAGGTGAGAGGGCTGCAGGAAGAAGCGCTGTTGTTCAGGTGAGGAACGTGGGGATGCCTTCATACAGTCTCCAAAGAGGGACTGCTCTGGGCCAGGCACAGTGGCTCCAGGCTCTGGGATGCGAGGACGACCTGCCTGGTCCCAGCCCTCCCAGCCTCGCAGCCCTGCAGAACTCACGTGCATTTGTAACAGGTGAGCTGAACTAGGATAACTCAGGGATGGAATCACAAACCAGCTTGATTGTCCTGCATTGTTTAAGGTATGCTCAGCGGGAGAATGCTTGCCCCGCCCCTGGAGGAAAGCTGGTGCCCCATGACTTTTCTGCGCACTCCTGGGTAATTAAAAGACCTTCTGGCCATTTTAAGTTGCTAAATGCTATTTCAGTTCAGAAATTGGGATAACCTGTCTTGAGTAAGGCAAAGCTAAGACTAATTGCTACTTGCTACATCTGGCCTTCCAGGGCTGGAGCAGGAGGAGGGAGGCAAGACAACCAAAGAGAAAACCAAACCAGCCGCCTTCGAGTCTGCTTCAACTCAGGGCAACCCCATGTGTGTAGAGCAGAACTGCTCCACAGGGCTTTCAAGGCTGTGACCTTCTGGAAGCAGATGGCCAGGCCTTCGGAGGCGCCTCTAGGTGGGTTGGAGCCACCAACCTTTCAGTCGGTAGTCGAGCACTTAACCGCGTGCACCACCCACAGACTCCGGAGGTGAGGCAAGGAGGGAGCAGAGTTCTTACTCTTGACAGCTACTGTGCTAATCCAGTCTCACCTTGGGCCTGGCCACACGCAGAGCTGATTGGGGTACTTTCATGGACACCACCCCCCACCCGCCCTGTGCACCCCAAGCTCAGAGCCTCTCAGCAGCAGCTGCCTCGACGTGGCCCATACTCTGTCTCGGGCATTCCACTTTCTCCCAGGAATCCAGTGATGCCACCAGCTCCTTTCTTCTGAGCTGTGTTCCCCCCCGCAGGTGGCTCTGGTGGATAGGACCTAGGACAACCCCCAGGCCATCCTGGATCCTGGTGAACCAGGTCTGGTTGGTGGGAAAGGCCTTGTACCCTTTGTCAAACTCTGCTGTGCCCACCAGCCCCAATGCCCCTCCCTTGGGCTCCTGTCTCCAGGACCATCCGCCCTCCTATCAGATCTTACAGGAGAGCCAGACTCCAGTCCACAAGTCCCCTTCCCTCTAAGGACCTGCTTCCCGCTCTCTGAGTGTCCCAGAGACTCTTTACCAGGCTTGAAGTGTCGTGACCGTGCGCCATCACACGCCCCTTACAGGAGTGGGCTCAGTGCAGCTCCCTGCGAAGCGCCCACCTCCACCAGTTTTCTTTTTAAGAATCTTGTCTTGGTCCTCATGCCCTTGTGGATGGGGATGAAAGAGGACGCAGGTTTTGGAATGGAGCCAGGAGCTAAGACACCTGGGGCTCGAGGTGTCCCCATTTGTGCTGCTGCTTCTCCTTGGGGGTTAGTCCCTTCCTCTCTGGCTGGATTCTGGTTGTCTGCACGCAGCCCGGCCTTAGCCTGGTGTCAACCACATAAGCACGGGGCCAGTCTTCAGCAACCCACTGCCGAGATGAGAGGAAGGGCCAGCCTGGAAAAGGGGGCTCGTCAGGCCAGGTTTTCTAGAATCATCTCTGCAGTACATGAGGTGGCACTTGTAGCAGGGAAGTCAGGTTGCCGGGAATGGTGGCTCTGATGGGCACTGTAGAACTCCAGGAGATGTCATTTACGTTTTAGTCTATTTTCGATGCTTCTATAGCATCCAGACCCAAGGCAACCAGGAGCATGGAGCTAAGAGGGGATGCATAAATGGAAAGGATAAATAGGAGAGGTGGGTGTGAGAGAGGGGAGGCGGATGTGAGAGGGGAAGTTGAGTGTGAGAGATGGGAAGTGGGCATGAGAGAGGGGAGGTGGATGTGAGAGGGGAGGGGGTGCGAGAAGGGAAGGGGGGCGCGAGAGGGGAGGTGGATGTGAGGGGGGGCGTGAGGGGGGGCGTGAGGGAGGGAAGGGGGCGTGAGAGATGAGAGGTGGACATGAAGGATGGAGGTGGGTGGGAGAGAGGGGAGGAGGTAGAACTGGTGGGGGTTAGTGGGACCCCACTAGGGGCTTTGGGTGGGTTTCTGGGTGGGTGCTAGTGTGATTGGTGGAGATAGGGATTTCAGGAGAGAGTGTGGGAGCCGGTGGTGAAGAGGGTGCAGGTAGGGCTGAAGTCCCAGGCTGGGAGGTGACTGGGTACACTGGTCTGAGGCTCGGGAACAAGTCCAGGCTGGACAGACTCTGGAATCAGCTGTGCATATTTGGAGCTGGGAACAGGCCTGGTGAGGTCACGTGGAGCATGTAGAACAGGACTCCCATCTAAGGTGGGAGCACCTCCTGGGCCTGGGTGGGGCCATTTTATTCTTTCCAAAGGAGGTGGCATTAAGTCACACTGGGAGGCACAGTTGTAGGGTGAGAAAGGCTGCTGGGATCTGGGCCCAAGCGCATTTAGGGGACAGGCCGAGGACGAGCAGCAGGAGTGAGGGGTGGCGTTGCCAGGAGCGGTGGAAAGGTTGCTTTACACCCTGATGACACGTTTGGCCTGAGGGAGGGAGGAAGAGCGGAGCAGGCCCAGCCAGTTCTCCTCAGCCCCTTTCCTTCACACTGAGAACCAGGTGCAAGGCCTGATGAGAGTTTCAGGTGTCTGCTGTGTAGGGAACCCTGGTGGCACAGTGGTTAAGAGCTTGGCTGCCAACCAAAAGGTCAGCAGTTTGAATCCACCAGCTGCTCCTTGGAAACTCTAGGGGGCAGTTCTACCCTCTTCTGTAGGGTTGCTATGAGTTAGAATTGACTCAACGGCAATGGGTTTGTTTTGTTTTTCTTTTTAGTATAATGTGAAAGGAGCCCTAGTGGCACATTGGTTAAGCACTCTGCTGCTAACTGGAAGGTTGGCAGTTCAAATCCACACAGTGGCTCTGCAGGAGAAAGACCTGGTGATCTGCTCCCATAAAGATTACAGCCTAGAAACACTATGGGGCAGTTCTACTCTGTCACATGGGGTCCTGTGAATCGAAAATTGACTCCAGAGCACCTAACAGCAGTAACAACAGTATAACGTGAAGTTTGGTACTAAAGATTGTATTTAATTCTAATTTGTTCTCCGGATTCAGTTTCCCTGAACCTAGTGTGGGACTAGCCTTGTCTCTCCTTTAGTTTAGTTTGGTTTCTAGCGGTTTTGCTTCACTGAGAGCCGGCCACAGTTCAGTTCACGGATCCGCCGGCTGAGGGCCCTTCTAAGCTGCTTGGAAGCTTAGCAATGCGGCATCTCAGCCCTGCAGAACTGCCACTGACCACACTTTGTGAATCCCCGTGTCCCAGCAGATTAGAACCAGGAAAGGCCTCGTCCTAAGGCAAGGGAGCGGATCCAGAGGGATGGGATAGCTGGCCGGTCTCACAGCTAATAAGCGGGAAGACACAGAAGCCAGGTTTGCAGCTCCAGATTCTTTTTCTTCTGTGTAAAGGTCAGTGCATTTGACTGGGAAATTAGTATGGCATTTACTGGCTTGTGTTGTTCGGAAGGAGGATGGTACTAGCCCTGGAGCTTGTTGGGGCCAACCTTCCCTCAGCCCAGTGTTGCCTTTAAGAGTGACAAAAAGGAAAACTCCAAAGTTTCTCCAGGATAACCAAAAAAAAA
>NW_004444052.1:2158773-2176987 GCF_000243295.1 Trichechus manatus latirostris
GTCAAGCTGATTCCGACTCATAGCAACCCTACAGGACAGAGTAGAACTGCCCCATAGGGTTTCCAAGGAGCGGCTGGTGGATTTGAACTGCTGACCTTTTGGTAAAAGTCCATTAGCTCTTATCTGTGAATGTATCTGAAGCACCACCACAGGGGGAGGCATTGTGGGAGTTCGCTACCATAGTGTGGGTGTGGGTGATGGGGGGATGCATAGACGGGCAAAGAGATCAGTCAGGGTTTCCAAAAACCTGAACCAGCTCCTGGTTTGCTCTCACTTCTTGCTTGGAGACCCTTAGCCCTCACGAATGAAGGCCAGTATGACTAGCGGCACTGGGCCCAAAGCCCACGAGGAACCTCTGGTGCAGATCTGCCCCTCGCAGTGCTAGCGCAGCCCACAGGGACAGTAACAATGCTTGCCCAGCTCCACAGGGTCCCCAGCCAGCACAGAGCGACTGTGTCCCGACCTGAGAGCCAGGGGCGAGAAGGCTGGCTTTATCTCCAGTTGGTACCAGGGTGGGGGCAAAGGCAACTTCTCCGACTTCAAAACCATGGTCAACATGAGAGGCAGTAACAAGGAGGCTCGGTAGAGGGCGCCCTGAGATGGGATTTTTAACTACAAGACAAGCAAGTAAAAAAGAAAATGTGCAATCTCAAGCAAATCAGTAGTAGAATGTTTATAGCCTTATTAATTACAGGTATGTACTCCCTGAGTGGTGTAGATGGTGAACACACTCAGCTGCAAACCAAAAGGTTGGGGGTTTGAGTCCACCTAGATATGCCTTGGAAGGAAGGCCTCGTGGTCTACTTCCAAAAAATCAGCTATCGAAAACCTTATGGAGCTCAGTTCTACTCTGACACACATGGGGTCACCATGAGTCAGAGTCAAGTTGACAGCAACTGGTATATAATAAAATGCTTTATATAACCTCTCACAAGGATGTTAAACAAATTAGAGCCATCATGTTTTGTGGTTAAGACATTACTTCTTAAAAGAGAGTAATGCTTCTCACATAAAGATGGATGAGAACGAGAACCTGAGATGTGGGACACGTGGGCAGGAGGCCTTTCCAGGATCTGCTCCTCGCTGGCATTCCTACCGCTTGTCTCATTTTGGGGTTCCCATTTGGGAAGGAGTTGGTTCCAAGGAGTTCCAATATTACTAAAGGTATGGGAGGTAAAAATTCATTCCAATGCGGAAAACTAAAACCTGAAGAAATAGATTCTATTTAAGGAAGATACGGAGTTTAGAGAAACGTCCCAGTGGTTAGGGTTTTAGTTACCAAGGCAAATGGGGAGGTTTTAATATCACACTTAAGTCTGGAAAAACTTACGTAGGCAGAAGTATTAGGACAATCAAGTAGCTCGAGGGTCAGTAAATAGACTAATGGTTAGAGTAAGAAAATCAAGAAACTAAAAGCCATCTCAATTGTATGTCAACTGTTTAAGCTTTACTTAAAGCGAAATTAGAGTGTGAAAGCTATTTGACAATATGTGAGCACAAATTCAAAACAATAAAGAAAAGCATATATAAATGGTCTGAGCAATGCAAAAACTTACATCTATTAAATACACAAACAACACTTGTTTAAATGCAACATCCATTTTATACTGACTTCCGCAGTCATTTTTAATCAAAGGCTGCACAAATATTTCAGAGTGATTGGTTTCAACAGTTTAAATTAAACCCACAGTTTTGATGTGAAATGGAAAAGCCTAGCAACTGACAGCCACAGTGCACGTAATGGCTCCTAGTAGACGTAATTTTGTTTAAAAAACAAAAAGAAAATCTGGATCTCTGCTAAGGTTCAGCCCTGAAATGGAGAATGAGGTAATTTTATTTTTCCACTGTGGGATCCCGTGCCACGATCTAAATCCTGGGTCAGACATAGAACGGAAGAACAGGAGGGAGACTGAGAATACTGGCCTCCAGCTCTTGTTGGACAGATGAACACGGTGTGGCTGGAGAGGGGTGAGCAACTTGTGGAAGGTCACGCCATGACCCAAGGCCTCCAGCTTGGACGCGCTCTTTAATGAGCGAGCGGAGGCTCCCTGTGTGGAGCAGAACTCCTGGTGCATGCGGCTCTGTCCAGGTTTCTGAAGCTCCATGACTAGCTCCTTTGTCACAGCAGCTTGAGATACTTGCCTTATCAGTACATCACTGAGCAAACCAAAATATACCACTGAATCCAAGGAGCAATGTATTGACCGCCATACGCCTTGGGTATGCACCCAGCACTGCTGGGTAATGAATGGGCTGCTTCCTGGTGACGTACTGATGTTATGCGATGGTGGGTGACTGGCGTGTGATGTGTACCCTGTCCTCCTTTGTCACATGAGGGAGGTCTGAACTTTGCCTTCAGTAGCAGCTCATTCAAACTGGGTCCTGCATACTCACAGCCCCACCTCCAGGGAACCAGAGGTCCACCTGGTTGACACGTCTCCAAACTCCAAAGGCACCATTTCTTGTTCCGATTCAAGTTAGGAAACATTTGCTTCTACGTCTTCTAGTAAAGACCAACCTCCGTCCCACTGAATTCCCACAAAGTTGTACAGTGAACAGTAGAACCCCATCTCCCTGCTTTCCCTGCTGCTTTAATCTTCTTAAAGAAACCACTTCTATTTCGGGCGGGAGACAGTTCCCTAGTCCTTGTGCGCTTGTGTAAATACACATATTGTAGAAGCTGACGTAAGTCTTGTTCGTAAAGGGCACTTGAAGTTGCAAGACCTAACTTAAAACAGGCTACCAGAGGAAACACGTTTGCTGAATCTGTGTGTAGCTGACAGCCGTCTATAAAAATGCATATATCTTAGCAGTCTTTAGAGACCCTGGTTGATTGCAAATGAAGCCGAGGAGAAAATTACCACTAACAGTAAATATTTTGGAAGGTTTTGAAGGCTATCATTCTCCTAGAACCACTTGGCCTTGGTAACTTTATTTTTTCATGATTTGGGAGGCCCACTTTTGGTGCTATGCTTAAAACTCATTGCCATCAAGTCAATTCCAACTCACAGCGCCCCTACAGGACAGAGTAGGACTGCCCCATAGGGTTCCAAAGCTGTAATCTCTACAGAAGCAGACTGCCATACCTTTCTCCCGAGGAACGGTTGGTGGGTTCAAACTACAGACCTTTCTGTTAGCAGCCGAGTGATTAACCACCGCACCTCCAGAACGCCATGCTGTACCTGGGGAGCTGTCAGAGCTAAGAGTTGTAACCTCCTCTCTTAGAGAAGAAAATGAAGTCTACCCTAAATCAGGGTCTCACCATCTACCCTTCACTGTTTTCCCTTTTGTGATCAGATCAGACAGGAAGCCACGTAACTTCTGACACCTTTTCTGACTTGTGAGTGGAGTTAGGATCATTTTGATCACATAGTAACATTTTTCTCATTTTGACCAATTGTATAGTCATTTTTGAACAGAAAGGCAGCAGGCCCTTTGTTAAACTTTTCTTGACATCCTGTGTTATGTGTGGTTGGAGCAGCTGACAGGTCATGTGATGTTTTCGCTGCTTCGAAGGACAGAAATAGAGATTCAGAAGAACCACACAGCAGAGGACCGCGAAAGTTTACCAAACATGTTGCTTAAAAACACACTTCCCCCCCGGTTCAAATGCTTTTTACACAAGCGCAGTGTGAGGGCCGTGGGTGAGAGGGGTTTGTCTGCAGAGCGCGGCAGGAGCAGTGGGGTTAGGAAGCGGCTAACGTGTGCACAGAGCCCTCGTCACGTCCTGTACCGCAGTGTTGGTTAAAAGCAAAGGATCAGGACATAAACACCCTTCCTTGCCCTGTGGCCTGGTTTGATTGATGAGGTTTAGAGATCTGCCGGCTGGCTAAAGGAGAGACCAGAAACCACGGCTAATGGGTACAGACCAGCACATGCTGTCCTGGGCACCGGCCTGCTGGGAACTTACTTAAGCAGAAAGACTGTTAAATACAAGAACGGATTTCTCAAGGCGATATAACTACAACATATAAATACTTCCCGTTTTGCAACACACATTTTCACTGTATCCCTCCCACTTGGGTGTGAAGGGAGAAAACTCCAGCCAGAGTGCTAGTGAGTCTTTAAGTCAATGTGTTTCTAGAAACCAAGGCTACAGAAAAAGTTACTCTTCCTCTCCCTGCAGAAGGAAAGACCACAAAAGGGGAAACAATGTTTACTTTTCTCACTTCTTGCTCTACAGAGACATTTAATAACTTTTCTGATACTTGGGAAATGTAACCATTGTCCCAGGAGTCCCTGGGTGGTGCAGTTGATTAAGGGCTGGACTAAGACCTGAAAGGTTGGTGGTTTGAGCCCCCCCTGAGGTGCCTCGGAAGACAGGCCTGGTGATCTGCTTCCGAAAGGCCACAGCCTTGAAAACCCTGTGAAGCACAGTTCTGCTCGGCACACGCGGGGTCGCCATGAGTTGGAATTGACTTCACGACAACTGGTTTCTTGGTTAATGATTCTCTGGGAGAGAGATCTGGAAAAGGCTCGGGGTGGGGGGACCACAGAGCTCCCCCTGACTGGAAGTGGAGGCCCTGGCCTCACTGAGCTTCCTCTCCTCTGGACCTCATCTGTCCTCTGCTCCTTCAAGGTCATCGCGAGGACTTGGGGGGCTGGGTATCAGGTGGCTCTCACCATGGTCACGAAGCTTTATTCTGCACTGTTCTGACCTATCCTAAGCCACTAACATCAAGTGCTACAGTTTCTGTGGGTATCGGCCAGCCAGGGACATTTACGAAGACAAACCACTTGTTAATGGTAGAAAAGCAAACCAGGGGGAGAGGAACTCTGGCACAAAACAAATCCAACACAAGGAGCGAGGGGCAGTAGCTGGGTTTTGCCCATCGATGCAAACAAGTGGTCCCCATGCCCACAGTGAAGAACCCACGAACGAGCAAGGGTTCCTGCCCACGTGCAAATGGCACCACATTCCCTGGGACACGTGGCTGCAGGGCCAGCCTCATTGTGGACTTCCTGGGCAACCTGGTCAGGTTCTTGCTGGTCTCACCGATTCAGCCCAGTGCCACTGAGACCCCTCGAGGCAGGGGCAGAACAAATGGCAACTGGACATTTAGATGACCCACCACGTGCCCTTCTGGAACACCAAGAAGAGATGCCGTAAGAGGAGCGCTCTGGTGTGGGCTTGCACCGAGGTCCCGCACAAAGGCTGAGCTGCCCAACCTCGTTTCTCAGCACTGCACTGAAAAGGGCCTTTCTGCCCTTGCATTTTTCAGTTCCATTTGTCTACAGTCACTCGATGTGGAGAACATCACCCTGTCTTCACGGTCCCGGGCATGAGCACCTCACAGGCGGCGTGCCCTTCCAGATACGTCTATAGCTAAACGACTTGCAATGAAAAATAACGTGCTGGGGATGTTTCTTTGGTTGGCCGAGTCAAAGGATGTCCCTAACTACTCTAAAAAGGGAAAGGGCCACATCCCCGTCCTTGGGGAGACCTGCTTTCCTGTCTTCCTGGATGAGGGAATTCTGGTTGGAATAGGTGCAGAAGGGGATGCCAGGTTGGCTAGCTCGTGATTTCAGCAGTCCTAGTGCAGGAACTGCGTGATCTGCGCTTCTGGGGGAAGGTTCATGATATGAGTCCTGCAAAATCAACTCTGCAGCCATGGCTGGCGTCTGATGCTACTTCCTGAGTCCACAGAAACCCTAACAACATGAAACGGCCCACAAGTACAGGTTCTAGTTGTGGAATGAAGAGTCTCCAGTAGATCTTTCCTCGATTTAGGGGAGAATTTGTTTTTCAGTTTGCTCTTTAAGAGCCCACCCCACAAGCATGAAATAGTCACACGTCTTAGAAAATACTGCTGTTTAATTTTCTACTCGTGGACTTTTAAAAAGTTAACATAATTAAATGCTTTTTCCAGCCCCCACTGATTCCACCCCGAACTATGCACTCATACATATGGAGGAAAACCTGCTAGCAGCAGCTCAGGACGTGAACCGGGGCGGTCCTACCCATGGGTTACGGAGTACTCAGGTGCGAGGCAACCCTGTTGTGTCCATAGCCGACATTATGGCCTTACGTTCTTTGTCCGCGAGGAATAATACAATGCACAGCACCGAAAACACAGAACACAAAATGCTCGCCTTTGTTTTTTCTCTTGCCTTATATTTAGCTTGTATTCCCATCCCCACTATCTTTGACACCAGCCAACTAATATATATCTTGAAACCCAAACCAAACCAGTTGCTGTCGAGTCAATTCCAACTCATGGCGATACCCCGGTTACCTATTACGAAAAATAGTTCTCTTGTAATTTCCTCTTACATTTATGTACAAATGACAGGTTTGTGGAACGGCTGCAAATCAGGTACAATGTTCATCGATACAACACGCTTCAACCGGAGGCGGGCTGAGTACGCAGGCAACCACCGTATCGTATTAGAGACATTTTATTGAAAATGCGAAAATAGGAAACGTATTATAGCCTAAAATAAATTACATAACATATACAGTATATATTTATATCTTTAAAATATTTTTTTTTTGTTTGTTTAGGTTCTTTCAGTCTAGGAATTTCGACTAAATCAAGAATTTCATGAATGGTGTCCATAATTTTGAAAGAAAAAAACCCGCTTTCCAAAACTTAGAAAAATATACTGCACTAAATGGATTTCCAATGCTTCACTTTCAGGGAAGATCACATAGTGACTCTGCTACCGCTTATAAAATGTCTTGTTTTACTGCGTGGTATGAGAGGGAGGTACCGTGGCATAGGCCAGTGGCCTGTCCGCAGAGTTAGGACTAAGAATGACAGAACCAGGGGATACATCTACTTCCAACGTTACAGCACGGTGGCCTGGCATTCGAATGCTAGATTATGACTTAAAGCTTCAGTTCACTTTAAACTAAAATGTCAAGTTAGAATGCTCCGCTAAATTTGCGCTAATGCCATCTTCAGGGGAGGTGAGTGAAAAGCCAGCCTTCGGGGAAAGGCACAGGAAAGAGGCTGCCACCTGGAGAAGCAGTGGGTGACAACTTTCAAAGGTTAGCTTGCATACATACATGGGGGGTGGGGGGGGGCATGGGAACTGACAGCTCACCTGGAATCTAGGAAAATGAAATGCTGTCATTGCATCGTGTCAGCCGGACACTCCCCTGACGTCTCAGGCCTTCCTACGTGAGGCTGTCTCCGTGCGTCGGTGCGGGCTCACAATGCCTGTTCTTGGTGGTCAGGCTCTTGGCTGCAGCCTGAAGCTTGGCCCTCACGTTTGTGTGGTGGAGTTTACACCTCTGTGGCTGAAGGGGAGAAGAGGCTGCTGGGGTCCCGTCTGTCTGTACAGCCATGTCGTCGTCGCTGGTTGCCGTCAAGTCGGTTCTGACTCATGGCAGCCCCGTTCGTGCAGAATAGAACTGCTCTATAGGGGTTTCGAGGCTGTGACCTTTCGGAAGCAGATCGCCAGGCCTTTCTTCCGAGGCTCCTCTGGGTGGGTTTGAACTGCCAACCTTTCAGCTAGTAGTCCAGTGCTTAACCATGTGTGCCACCCAGGGACAGCCATGTTACTGCCAAGAAAACTGAAGACAGCTGGGTTTCAACCAGTTGATTCTTAAGAAGGAGGAGAAGGGACAGAGTCTGTGGCCTGCCGGGCAGCGGTGGCCCGAGAGGCAGCCGAGAGGCGGTGGCACAGCCACAGTCCTTTGGTTCCGTGTGGAGATTGTCCCGTGGAGGAGGAGGAGGAGGCGGCTTCTACTGTGAGGCAGCCGTGTCTTTTGGGTTTTCATGAAGCAGGGGAATGAATTCAATTGTTTTGTTGGTTTGTTTTTACAAAGCAACAGCAAAGACCTTCCTCTAGGCCCCACATCTGCGTGAGCATACCCAGTATGCTAGTGAATTTACATGAAACCTTTAATCAAGGCCTCTTTCGTTTCAAAAAAAAGAAAGGAACAAAACGATGGGAGAAGAAACGGTGCTGAAGCGTGGCCCCCGCTGTCCCTGCAGCGAACAGCCCTACTGGCTCTCTTCTCGCATCTCCACAAGGTCCGCCACCTCCTCCGCCCGCGGCATGTCGGTCATGGCGGAGTCCTCCCCCTCGGCGGCGGACTCGTTCTCCATCTTCTTTTTCTACACCAAAGAAAACCCGTCATCAGGGAGCTGGGGACAAGGACACAGCACAGCAGGACCAAGGGCAGGGGGCGGCTGCCTGGGTTTTCGGGGCCCCTCACTGCAGACTTGGGGTGCCCTCGTCTAGCAGCCAGGTCCTGGCTGCATCTCAGAGCAGCCTTGAGGATCAGGGCCACCATCTGGCCTGCCTGCACTCCAAGGGGCACTCTGGGGGATACAGACCCCCCACCCTCCACCGTGCCCTCAGGAACCCACCATCAGTGCTGGCAAAGCCTCCAAGGGAACCTGGCTCTGCGGAGGACACGCGGCCCTGCGGCCCTTTCCACCGGCGCTGCGGTCTCCTCTCGGCCCACTCCTCACGGCCACCGCCGGCCTATTTCCCCTCCTCCTCCCTAAGGCCTTGGTTTCAGAATACTCTCCCTGCTCTGTCACCGTCCCCTGGGGGCTGCTCTGGGCCGGCCATCCTTCTCTCCAGCCCTCCTCCTGCCCTACTTTCTGGTGGGTGAGCTCACAGCCATGTGCCCATGCTCTCGGGGAACCCTTCTCCACGCCTTGACCTCACCTGTTTCCGGTAGACGTAGCAGGCGGCTATGGCGACCATGGTGGACTCGCCCACGAACCCCGCGAGGAGAGAGCCGACGCCCAGAGTGGCTCCGTGGACCCTGGGGACGAGAAGGTGAGTGCGGTTGGTCTGTTAAGGCCACGTCGCAGCACAAAGAGAGCGCCCAACCCCAACCACGGCTCAGACGCGCAACGTGGACAACACGGAAGAACGACCCACAGTCTCGCTCCTCTGGCTTGGGTGGGGGCTGCGCCTAACACCCATCGCTGTGCCACGTGGTGCGGGAACCCTGAACTCAGAGCCAAGCGGCGCCCCTCCCGGGAGGAGCACTGGTGGACCCCTCCCCTCCACCTCTCAGCTCCACCCTGCACTCCTCATCGCCTGACCTCCCAAAGTCTCCAGCCTACCGCCTGACATGCAGATTTAGGGTGCATCAGCCCCTGCAATTGTGTGGGCCAATCTGTTGTCTGACCCACAGATTTGGGACTTGCCAGCCCCCACAACTGTGAGCCATTTCCTTGAAGTAAACCTCTGTATTTACACATACACACACACCTTACTGGTTTTGCTCCTCCAGAGAACCCACACGAAGCCCCCCTTTGCTCTCCCACCCTCACTGTGATGGCTGACCAAGTGGAGTTCCATTTGTTCTCAAGACTGGGGGCTCCCCGAGGGCAGGGCCATGTCCTCCCTCCTTGTGCCTTGCCCCCAGTGTGTTCGCGGAGCCCACAACAGTGCCTGGCTCATAGTTGGTGCGTATACACCTGAACCCGGAAGCATCTGGTGCCTGGGAGACAAGCAGGACACCCACTCTGCATTTCCAATTCTAGAAACACTTGGGGGTTTCATCCAAAATGCAGTTTACCTCCGACAGGGTCCTGCAGGCACAGGACCAGCCCCCACCCGATGACGTACCCTAGGTAGGGCAGGACCACGAGGCTGGTGATGAGGACGATGATGCGCAGCACGGAGCTGGGGGCCAGGACGAAGGTCTTCTTCAGTGTCATCAGCCACCCGGTCAGGTGGGCCCTCACAGTGACTGTGGGGAAGAGCAGAGGCCTGTCAGCAACGCTGCCTGGTTCGCTACTCGGCTTCCCGCCTCCTCAGGGCTGGCCCGTAGGGTCTGGATGGCAGGGCAGGCCGGCTCCTTGCTACATGTCACCACCCATTTCCCAGTGTCTCTACAGGCCCGGCTGCTTCTGCACTGGTTCTGCCCCATCCCGCACCCCCAGCCCTGGCCCAGCCTCAGACTCTGAGCCTTCACTTCTAGAAGAGGAAGCAGGCTTAGAGAGAGGAAGTGACTTGGCGGTGGTTCCGCACTGGTGACCAGGAGAGCTGGACCTGAGACCAGTCTCCCGGCCCCAGTCTGAAGCTGGCTTCCCAGCTTAATGATTTTAGGGGGGCTTTCTGGGCAATTAACTTCTGAATAGGTAATGACATGCACTTAGTATAGAATTCAAAAGGTGCAAAAGTGGGAGGAAGAACCTTTTTGCTATATTCCCCTTCGCATCTTTTAAATCCTATATATAGAGGCATCCGCTGTTCTGTTTCCTGAGTTACCTCCAGAAATGGGGTATAGATATACAAGCATTTATACATACATACTATATACAGATACACACACACACGTTACACATTTGTTATGGAAATGGTAGCATACTTATCAACCATTCTGCATGCTGCCTTTCTCATTTGATAGATAACTACCTCGTTCTTGTAGCACCTCTATATCCATTTGGGAATCTTCCAACTGGCTTATGGTGTGGCTATCAGCATCTCCCTTTCTGACCATACGCTGTCCAGCCTCAACTCTGCCCCTGGCCTCTTCTTTCTCAGCAGCCCCTCTCCTGTGTGCATCTCCACGTTTTAGCAGTAAGCTCACTCTGCTTGTGGTGTACAGGTCTATGAATTTTAGTGCACACATCGGTTTGTGTAACCACCACCACAATCAGGGCACAGAAGTCTGGTTGCTCTAAAAGATTCCTCAAAAAGCTCCTTGGGATCGCCCTTTGGATCACATTCTTTTGACTGTGTTTGTAACCTCTGTACTTTAAAAAAACAAATTATTCCCGTTTGAGTCGTTTCTTGAACTTTCAACCTACTTTGCACCTTCCTAATCCTTTGTGAAATTTTCCATTTTCGCTTGTGATGCGATCGCACATGTTTCCAAAGAAAGAAGATGTAATCAGGCATGAGGGTAAATAGGAATTTCTCTCCATCCCCTTTTCTTTTTCTTTACCTGGGACTGGGAAGAAGGAGAAGATCCGCAAGGGAACAACACAGAGTTCTGCGAAGGCAAAGTCCACACCAATGATGTCTATCAAAATTTTCTCGGAAACATTGGGGGTCCAGAACATCACAAAGCAGAGCTGGGGGGAGAAAGACACTCAGTAAGGCTGTAAGGCAAGGGCATAAGGGAGTGAGATGGGAGTCCAGTGTTACATGAACCCCAAGGACTTCTGAAAGATGGCGCCCAGTCTGGCGGCTGCATACTAGTCCCAGGCTGCCCCTTGCCTGTTCACCCTCACCTGCCAACAGAGGCCCCAGTGCAGGTCCATTTGCCACATCTGCCCTGAAGGGGCCCTGCAGTGGGGCAAATGTGGCACATCCAATGGTAGGTGGGTACCTTAGTGGGGAGCTGTGCCGGGGGGAGGCCAGGGTGCTCTCAGGAAAAGCTTAACTAGGGTGTGAAAAGGCTCAGTCAGTTCAGGGTGGCTGTGTCTGTTAACATGATTTTTACAGCTATGATAAAATAATTAAAAGTGACCTAGAAGCATTTGGATGTATGTATAACCACAATGAATAAGCACACATAATGGAAAATACAATATTTAGATTAATTATAGACTTGTAAACTTTTCTGGAGTCCCTAAGTGGTGCCAATGGTTAATGCGCTTGGCAGATAACTGAAAGGCTGGAGGTTCAAGCCCACCCAAGGTCACCTCAGAAGAAAGGCCTGGTGATCTACTTCCAGAAAACCAGTCATTGAAAACCCTATGGCGCACAGTTCTACTCTGACACACATGGGGTTGCCATGAGCTGGAGTTGACTCGATGGCAACTGGTCATCTGGTTTAAACTTTTCAAGGTCTAGTTAAGAGAATAAGAGAAGAGACAACAGCAACACAATCTGGAACCTGGGAAAGCAGATGCGCAAATGGTAACTGATTTAAGAGACTCCAGAAAAATGGGATCCTAAACCGACAGGGGAAGGTCAGTGGAGATCATTCCCCCCACCCCCCACCACATCCTCACAGGAGGCATGGTGCAGGACCTTCTGGAAGCAGGGGTGAAGGTGGGGCAAAAGCCAGGCTGGCTGGACATCTATTTAGTAAGCAATTAGGGCCACAGTACCTCTTGTACAACTGCCAACTGTGCCTCCATGAACCTGGCAGGAAACCAGAGTTTAGTTTCTGGAGAAGGTAAAACAGGTTATCAAGCACAGTTGAAGGCAGAGTTACCATACAGAAAACAGGGGGATTAAGGGAAGGATGACATATTGAAAATCCTGGCCTTCTTCCCCTACTTAGCTCCTTTCAAAGGAAAGTGAGTTGAGTAATCTCTGAGAAATCTAACCAACCCAAGAAAGAAGATCTAAAGTTCCTAAAAATGAGAGGTTCCCAATGAAACAGCCCCTCCAGACCAGTCATCAGTGAGGACCACAGGTGATACACCTTACCCTCGTGTTCACAGTTCCCAACCAGTCTAGTGCCCCACTCTTAAAAACAAGTAGACAACCAGGGACCATCAAACTTGGAGGAAGACCTCTGATATGAAGAGGTTAAAATAAATCAAAACACACACACACACAAACTTAGATGAAACAGAAACAATGCAGAGACAGAAAGAAAACTTCCCTATTGATATTCTCCGAGAGATGGGAGAAGATATTGCATCCTTGAAACAAGAACACAATGAGAATGTGATTAAAAAAAGGACATTGAAAGAACACAGAACTTCTCGGAATTAAAAAGATGAAAGCAGAAATGAAGACATCACTAAATGATGATGGTAAGATAAAGCTGAGGAAATCTAGAACAAAGAGCAGAAGGACTAAGACATGAGAATAGATTTAAAAAAAAAAAAAGGACCAGACTAGGAGGTCCAACATTCAAATAACTGGAGTCTCGGGAAGAGAGAACAGTGAAACTCTCAGAGCTGAAAGATACAAGCATCAAGACTGAAGGAGCCCCCCATTGGAAGCAGCACAGTAGATGGAAGGAGACCCACTGGGCACATCACTGAACACAACTGGGGACAGAGAGACGATCTTAAGAGTGGCCAGCTTCAGATGTCTCAATAGCACTAAAAGCTAGAAGACATGAGGTGGTAACTTCTGAGGGAAAACGATTTTGATCCTAGAACTTTAAACCAAGCAATCCGTCAACTGTGAGTTTAGCAGAGAGACACTGTCAGATAGTCAAGGCCTCAAAAAATTTACCACCCATGCACACTTTTTTAAGGAGCTAGTGGGGGTGTGCTCTGCCAAAACAAAGGAGTCATAAAGGAAGGACGAGAAAAACACAGGATCCAAGACACAGGGGATTGAACCTCAGAAAAAGGCAAGCGGAATCCCTGGGATGGCCAATATGGAGAGCCCAGCATGGCTGTGACAGGCCCCCTGTCAGCCTGCTGCACTGGGGGCAGGTCTAAGGCTCTGAGAGACTCTTCTTCCAGAAGGTGAAACAACTGAATGCCTAATGTGTTTGAACACATGGAAGAGGATTAAGACTGTTCCTAAGTTGAGGAAAAACTAATTTTTTTTTTTTTTAGGAAAGAAAGGGAATCAAGGCTCAGCTATTGCAGCCCATCAAAAGAGTTGAAAGGGGGTGCCTCTAGGAGTGGGGAAGGAGAGAGGGTAGTTTGGGAGAACGGTTATTTTTGTTAACAATCCTTATAGAATTGACTGTTTCACCTACGTGCCTGTGTTAACTGGTTTAAAAAAACCTGAACTGAAAAGTGTAAAGCTAGAACTTTGGAGGATAATGCTAAAAACATACCAGTTCCATCAAATGTTTTTCTCCCTTTCTTAAGATGCAAGTAATTCTTCTTTAAAATATAAGCAATGTATTATAAAATGAATTTTAGTCATGCAAAAACAGAACACTGAAATTTTAGAATACAGCATCCTTTAGGCTTTGAGTAATTTGAAAGTTTCATGGAATAAGGCTGGTCCTATTTACTGTGTCATGTTGAAGTATTTTAAAAATACCTTAGAGAATCTATTATAAACATGCATCACTTTATAAATGCAATACAGCTTTTTAAATTTTTTTCTATTATGTATTTTTCAATGTCTGGCAAGTACATCCCATTGGTTTTCAAAAATGACAAATGTACTATCATTTAATTCTGTTGCTTGATGCCAGTACTCACACCCTGTCTTTGACATAAGGGAAACATACTTCCTTACATCTAGCAACTCAGAGCTCAGGGATTTTATTATCCTTGGCCAAGTGGGCCCTGCCATCTCTGTCACTGCAAACCTGCTGGCCTGTAACAGGGAGACATCACTCACCCCTACAGACCAGGAATGGCAGCCGCCTCATACACAACTTCAGAACAACGCCACGCACGGCATCAGGACACAATTCACTTCCCTGTCTATATCCCCTCCTGATGAGTACATGGATAATCTCTCCTTCCAGCCTTCCTTTCCATCAGGCCCTCAATTTCATGAGTAAGGATCAGCACAAAGCTGGCTCCTGGGAGGCGGAGGTCAATATATATCTCCACTGTCCAACTTCTCCATCGTCTCTGACACCAGCTGCTCCCTTCTCTATTTCTCTGCTGAGTTCAGTAATTTGCTGCTACATCACACAGATCTCACAGGCTGTAATTACGGTTATGTGGTTTATCAGGGCAAAGGATAGATTCAGAAGTAACAGGACAGAATACAATGCAGGAGTAACACAGGATTAACATGAAGAGGTACTCAGGCATGGTTTGGAAAGGTCGCCAAAGCGAAGGGCAGGTCCCTTCCCCAGGAAGTTCTCCTTTCTTCCAGGATTCTTACCCTCAGGAAGCTTCCTCGAGCCTTAGTGTTTCCGGATTTAGCAGCCTGTCCATGCACTCATTATTGGTTACCAAGTGGGCTCACAGACCCACATTAGGAGCATTAACACAAGCCCTCAGGTGCGGCCAGGTAGCCTACTGCTCTAAGATTTATTTCACAGAGGCCAGGGACAAAGTTCAAACCGCTTGAGGTGAAGTAACTCTTAACTCCACAGCCCCCAGATATTTTCCATAGCAGTGAAGCTGTAAGGAATTTGAGATAAGTGAGCAACGCCCCCAAGTCTGGACAGGATCTGGGCCTCCAGACCTACTTCCTCAGTGGTTAGAGTGAGGGACACCTAGATCATGTTCTGGTAAAAACAAACTTCCAGGAGAATCATTAACGTGCTTTCTTTATTTTGCAGGCCGCGACCTTCTGAATGCAGGATAACGCCTCAAACGAATGTTGCAATATCTCTGATTTGCAAAATCATTATAAAGTGGCTTCTGAGTTACAACACCATCCCGTCTCTCAGCTTGTTGTACTGTGGTGGCTTATATGTTGTTGCGATACTGGGAGCTATGCCACTGGTATTTCACATACTAGCAGGGTCGCTCACGGTGGACAGGTTTAAGCAGAGCTTATAGACTAAGACAAGGAAGAAAGGCCTGCCAATCTACTTCCAAAAATTAGCCAATACAAACCCTGTGGATCACAGAATATTGTCTGATACTTCAACTTAGTTATTTTGAATGCATCATCAGCAGAGATCAGTTGCTGGAGAAGGACATCATGTTTGGTAAAGTGGAGGACAGTAAGGTGAGAGAAACTCTCAGTGAGACAGATTGACACAGTGGCCTCAACAATGGGCTCAAATGTACCAGTGATCATGAAAATGGCACAGAACCAGGCAACATTTCCTTCTCTTACACAAGGGATCGTCATGGGTTAGAGCTGACAGGACAACAACTAACACAAGTTACCACAAACAAGAAAAAGAAGGATGTAATTGCAGGTTAGAGACAAGGATGGCACAAGTAAGTGTCTGTGGCAAACAAGTCGGGTAGTTCTTCCCTCTGGCCTCTCTGCATTGAAGCTCTTTCATCTCTTAGGAGATGACCAGTTAGCCTTTGAAGAAGGGGACACAATGATTATGAGCCTGCCCAGACCACTTGAGACATTTACATCACAAATACCAAAGCTTAACCTGGGTCAGACTATTCATATAGCTGGACTATATGAAGAAGAACGGGGCATCAGGATTAGAGGAAGACTCATTAACAACCTGCGCTATGCAGATGACACAGCCTTCCTTGCTGAAAGTGAAGAGGACTTGAAGCACTTACTGATGAAGATCAAAGACAACAGCCTTCAGTATGGATTACACCTCAACATAAAGAAAACAAAAATCTTCACAACTGCACCAATAAGCAATTATCATGATAAATGGAGGAAAGACTGAAGTTGTCAAGGATTTCATTTTACTTCGATCCACAATCAACACCCATGGAAGCAGCAGTCAAGAAATCAAAAGACAAATTGCATCGGGAAAATCTGCCACAAAAGACCTCTTTAAAGTGTTGAAAAGCAAAGATGTCACCTTGAAAACTAAGGTGTGCCTGACCCAAGCCATGGTATTTTCAATCGCATCATACGCATGCGAAACCTGGACAATGAGTAAGGAAGACTGAAGAAGAACTGATGCCTTTGAATTGTGGTGTTGGTGAAGAATACTGAATATACCATGAACTGCCAAAAGAAATGAACCTTGGAAGAACTGCAACCAGAACGCTCCTTAGAAGCAAGGATGGCGAGACTACATCTTACATACTTTGGACATGTTGTCAGGAGGGATCAGTCCCCGGAGAAGGACATTATGCTTGGTAAAGTAGAGGGTCAGTGAAAAAGAGGAAGACGCTTGATGAGATGGACTGACACAGTGGCGCAACAGTGGGCTCTAGCCTGACAACTGTGGGCATGGTGCAGGGCCGGGCAGCGTTTTGTTGTACACAGGGTCGCCATGAGTCAGAACTGACTCGACGGCAACAACAACAACGACAACCTGGGTCGGAGCCCTGGTGGCACACAGGTTAAGGGCTTGGCTGCTAACCAAACAAAGGTCAGCAGTTCGAATCCACCAGTTGCGCCTTCGGAACCCTACGGGGCAGTTCCATTCTGTCCTATAGGGTCGCTGTGAGTTGGAATCGACTCGATGACAGTGGGTTTAGTTTTGCTTTTTATCCTCGGTCAAAGGCACCACAGTCTGAGTCAGCTGTGACTAGAACCTCAGAAAGGGGCGACTTTCCCAAGACCTGCTTCCTCACCCACTGGGGTGGGCCCTGGGGCCTTGTTCATGTCTCATGATTCCAACCCAAAGACAGAGTTGGGTCAGGGAGAGTCCCTGACCTTCACTGGGACAATCCAAGTCTCTTTCCAAGAATCTGGGATTGGGACTGGAAGAAACCAGCTATATTCGTCAGCACCTGAACTCAGGGGATCCAACCCCAAGGGGATGACCATTTCTGCATATCCTTAGGGTTCCTAGCTACAAGGGCCCCAGTTTTGAGATAATTTCTATAAGCTATTAACTATGCTTTTGAGGAACTCACAAAGCTTTCTCCAGTAGCCTGACTAATCAGAATTAGCAGTCAATGAGAGATCCTTATCCCCTGCAGCTAGGAAAAGTGAAATACATGCAGCTGTTCTGAATCAAAATAGTCCTGGGCATCATCTTAAACTGGAACTTTTCCTTAGAAAGTATATGTTTATTTAGGTTTAAGTCCCCACTGGCTAAACCAGTGGTTAACCCTCAACAATACCGAGTACAAAGAGGTGGTTATGAGCTTGGCTCTGGAGCCAGACTGCCTGGTTGGAATTCTTTTCGGCTGTCTCCTTGTCATTTGACTCTGGCCAAGTTTGTTAAGCATCTCAAACCCCAACTTCCTCAGCTTCGAAATGGAGATGTATCTACCTCATGCACTGCCCAAAGGAGCCACCTGCTAACTGGACGGTCGGTGCTGAGATAAGAAGCTGGCTCCCTAATGTAATCAACACCCTGCTTCCTTCATTGAGAAAGTCTTGCTTCGCACACAATACCAGCTGGATCAAACCACTGTAGGCTTGAGGGAATAAGTTGATTTGCCTTTTGGGGCCAGCTCCTTATCTCATCTCAGACTGCATAACTGACTGGCCAGACCACCAGTGACAGTCTGGGGACCCCACTCGGAGGAACAGTGAGATATGCCAAAATGCTCGGAACAGTGCTGGCATACGGGCTGTGACCCATCCGTGTTAGCTATTATTACTGTAAACGATTTCCTGGGGCTTTAATCAAATGTTAACACTGGAGTCATCTGTGGGTGGCGAGATGAGGACTGATTTTATTTTCTTCTTTGTACTTGTCCATATTTTCTACAAAGAACGTGCATTCTTTTTTTTAATCAGAAAAACATTTTTTAAATAAAAAGGACCTTGGATATATCTTCATAGGTAAAGTCAACCTTAGCATGTGCTGGTGATGGCTCCTGAGGAGTCTGGCTTCTGAGGTAGGGGCAGCTTTCGGAAGGGGGCTTACAGCTCTGAGGTAGGG
>NW_004444052.1:2177517-2182277 GCF_000243295.1 Trichechus manatus latirostris
GAAGGGGGCTTACAGCTTCTGAGGTAGGGACAGCTTTCGGAAGGGGGCTTACAGCTCTGAGGTAGAGGCAGCTTTCGGAAGGGGGCTTACAGCTCAGTGTTAACAGGCAGCATCTTGGTAAACTGTGTCCCGCATCACTCCATGTGGGAGACATATTGATTTGGTTTCCTTGGGGGGGGGGTGGGCCACAAGGCAGGACACTATCAGGTAACACACACCTGTCTCTCTTGCTTGGGTTTTCAGAGAAAGCGGATTCAGACTGAGGAACACGGCTTAGCCGTTTAATTCTCGGCGTCAAACGGCGTTGGCCGTGCACATGTGCCAGGGCGGCTCAGAAGCCATGCAGGTCAAGGCCATGGCTCCTGCCTCCCCTCTCAGAGACGGAATGTGGCGACTGGGCTGATGTGTGGACAGGATCCCTCAGTGCAGTGCGAGGGCAGGCTGTGGGGCAAGAGCAGAAGCAGGGCGCCCCTAGGAGGGATTGTGATAGAATGTTTAATTTATTCCCAGATGGGACACAGCGAGGACATGGAACAGCGCTGCAGTGAGAAATGGCTGAACTTGGAAGCATTTGAAGGTAGAGCCAACAGGATTTGCCGAGGGACCAAAGCAAATGCGAGGGGGGGGCGGGACCAAGTGGATGTGGACCTTGGGCTGGAGGGGAGCTGCCCTCTGGGGACCTTCCAGCTGTCCCCTTCACCATGCAGCTTCTCACTCTCACTGGCTATCTGTAAGACGAGCTAGACTGGGTCATCTCTGAGCCTTCCCACCTCCAGCACTGGGTTTAGGACAGGGCCTTGAACCGGTTCAATCCAGTTGAAACCCCTGCTGAGAATTTGTATTTCCACCCCAGATACACTGAATCAGAATCTACAGTTTAACAAGATCCCCAGGTGATTCTTCTGTTTAATAAATTTTGAGAGCAACTGCTCTACCGGTGTTTCTCAGAACTGGTCCTTAACCAGCAGCATTAGAATCACCTGCGAACTTGTTAGAAATGCAAATTTTCAGCAGGGGTTGGAACCCGAATGAACCTGTTTGAAGCCCTGCTTTAGGAGGAGTCACTACACCCCAAGTGGAACGCACAGGATTTCATCACAACTGACTCCCAGAACCAAGGTAATTCCTCATTTTGGAAAAAAAAAGCTATTTTCCTAGGAATGCCCACGGTAGATGGAATGCGTGATGGTAGCATATGAGCCAGATTTCTGGAAGGTGACATTTCAGAAAGTGACGGGGTGCAGACCTGTGGTTGCCACCATCACAGAAGCCGGGCTGTGTCCTGCAAAGCTGCCATTCCCGGGCCTGCTGAGCCCGTTGTCTTCGTGAAAAGCCACAGGGACATCCCATGAGAGGGTGACGGGACAGGACACTTCTGGGTGGGTGTTTGCTTGGTAAGAGAAATCACAGACGGAAAGCCGAGAAGGAAGGATACTGATGGTTACAATAATGCAGTGGGCAGATGTGAGGGACCTTTTACGTAAGATGAGGCTAGCAAACATCTTAGTAGGCTGAAACAGATGTAAGCCACGTCTGTTACGGAGAGAGGGCAGTGGTAGATCAGTGAAGGCTTGCTTGTTGCTATGATGCTGAACAGGTTTCAGTGGAGATTCCAGACTAATATGGACTAGGAAGAAAGGCCTGGTGATCTACTTCTGAAAATCAGCTAGTGAAAACCCTATGGCTCACAAAACTCCGATCCACAACTGTTCATGGGGATGGCGCAGGACTGGGCGGCTCTTCCTTCCATTGTGTGTGGGGTTGCCATGAATTGGGGGCTAACTCAACAGCAGATAACAACATTACTGAAAGAAACAAAGCTTGGTTTTCTGTGGTGCTAGAGAGCTTGGGAAAGCATATAACAAAGTCCCTACGTAGAACTTAATATTATCAATGTAGCCTGTAGATAATCATAGTTATTGTTACACATCTATCTTGAATACGTCCATAAGGAAGACGATAAAACTCAACTGTAACAGCACATTCATGGTAAAAAATCAACGCTTTCAGATGTAGTTTTTTTAATCAGTTGCTTTTTTGTTAGAAGATGAAAACTAACTCATCCCTGATGTCATTCAGATTAAATGAAATTGACAAACACACCCACTTAGTGAGAGCAGTAAGTGTCTTTCAGATGTAAGGACGAAATTCTTAGTAAGGTACAAATTGTCCACCAAAAGAAAAAAATACGCTTTAGACAGCAGGGGGCGCCAAGCCCCCAGCCGGCAGAGGGCCCTCGGGCTGCCCACTCCACGTAGCTGCAGAAAGCAATTCATTCCCCTTTGTAGTGAGCCATCCTTCAGAGGGGATACTTTCTTGATCTCAAGAACTGTTTAGAAAGTTCCACAATTCAGCTTCTGTTCAGTCCTGACGTTTCACTGAACGTTAGTAGTCAAATCGAAACCTTTTCCTAACAGCGCAAGCTGCTTGTCTGTCAACTAACTGCCTTAAGAATGGGTGTGTACGTTTGTACTGGCGTTTTATTATGTGAGCTTAGGTACAGTTTTAGGGACCAGTCCCTTCAAAACCAACCAACCAGCTCCTCAAATCTACATGTGATGACTGAAAAAGCGAACGCTGGACTACTGAGGCTTCCAGACAGAAACACGGAGGGAGGGCAGAGGTTCACCGGGAAGCAACTAATTCTTACGAATCACTTCTACCTACAGGCAAGAGCTTTCCATGTCATTTCACCCGAACCTCCTAACAGTCCCAGGACATTGGTGTTATTTTTTGCTCCTCTACAGATGGGGACACCAGGACCTGGAGGGGCTGTGGCTTGCCCCAGTCACCCTGCTGTAAAAGGGTGGGGCCTGGATTTCACCCCAGACCTTGGGGACTCGGGAGCCATGCTCGCCCCATATTTCTGGGGTGCCTTAAACTGCTGAAATGTTCTGGCCCACTGGTACACAGTACTTTGGTACCGCGAGGGGCACCAAATCAGAAAGTTTTGAGTTCCGTTTATTTACCTTTGTCCCTCATGCACAAGAGAGCAATTTTCTTCCACTGGCTGATGGGAACAATGAGGCAGCAGTCTCCACCTCATGGTGCGGGGGTTGGGGAGCCCCAACCCGAAACAAAGCCTCAAACAGGCCGTCCTTGTTTCGAGACAAAGGGTCAGCATGGTACCACGGCTGGAGGCCTGGGTGGCCGGATGACAGCGAAGGCTTGTGGGTAAGTTTAGCAACAGGAAAGCGAGGCTGGGTCACTCTCATGAACTGAACTTTTACGACTGACCAGACAAGGTCCTGCTTGATAGCAGATTTTACTCTTTAGCAGCTCAGATTTTGCAGCTTTCTAGCACACAACGGAAGGACTCAGAACTAACATGCTTTATGGAGCCGCAGCTTCTAACAATGGGATGCAACCAAGAATAGGGAATTCTTGGTCAGCTTTGCAGATACTGAAATAGGCTCTCCCACGAAGCAGCAATATAGGAGATGTAATATGTTGACCAGAGCACTTGAGTCAACATTATATATTGATAGTATATAAAATTACATTAAAAAACAAAACCTGTTGCCGTCGAGTCGATTCCAACTCATAGTGACCCTATAGGACAGAACGGAACTGCCCCATAGGGTTTCCAAGGAGTGGCTGGTGGATTTGAACTACTGACCTTTTGGTTAGCAGCTGTAGCTCTTCCCCACTGCACCACCAGGGCTCCATAAAATCGTATGCATATATTCTATATTATTCAATATATGGAGCAGTGGTAGTTCAGCTTTCCATGTGGGAGACCTGGGTTTGATTCTCACCCAATGCATGCCACCACTCGTCTGTCAGTGTTGGCTTGTGTGTTTCTGTGATGCTGAACAGGTTTCACAGGAGCTTCCAGACTAAGACAGACTGGGAAGAAAGGCCTGGTGATCTACTTCCAAAAATCCCCACCCCACCCCACTGCAGTCGAGTCAATTCTGCCTCATAGCAACCCGGCAGGTTTTCCGAGGCTGTTAATCTCCATGGAAGAAGACTGTCCCATCGTACAAAAACCAGTCAGTGAAAACCCTGTGGATCACAAATGGCTGATCCTGTTGGGCAGGGGGTCACCATGAGTTGGGGTCTGACTCAATGGCAGCTAACAATAATTCATTATTACATGGACAGGATATAAAATTATATATACAGCATATATTACGTTAAAAAAATCCAAAACCAAACCTTCACTGTTGAGTCAACTCTGATTCACTGCGATCCTATAAGATGGAGTAGAACTGCCACACAGGGTTTCCAAGGTTGTAAATCTTTACAGAAGCAGACTGCCACATTTGTCTCCTGTGGAGTTACTGGTGGGTTCAAACCACCAACCTTTTGGTTAGCAGGCAAGTACTTAACCACTGCACCACCAGGGCTCCTTATATATTATATACTACTCATTACATATGGATCCCAAACCAAAAAACCCATTGCCGTCAAGTCGATTCTGACTCATAGGGACCTACAGGACAGAGTAGAACTGCCCCACGGGGTTACGAAGGTTGTAAATCTTTACGGAAGCAGACTGCCACATCTTTTCTCCCATGGAGTGAGTGGTGGGTTTGAACTGCCGACTTCTCGGTTAGCAGCCGAGTGCTTAACCACTGCGCCACCTGGGCTCCTCTTATATATATGGATAGTATATAAAATTATATCTATATCATATACACTACTCATTATATATGGATATTATATAACATTATATATAGTGTATATTATGTACTCATATGAGTTGGAATCGACTCAACAGCAATGGATATGGTATGGTACCCATCATATGTGGA